>NC_134646.1:64944193-65247224 GCF_030463565.1 Pelecanus crispus | reverse complement strand
ATATGTGAACAAAATTGAATTAGATTATGAAGGCCATTTTATTTTAAGATTTATGGTAATATACATTATACTGAATCATTTGTGTTTCGGTTCTTAACATTATTTGCAGTCAAAATATTTGGGAGAGAATTGTTTGGGTGTGATTTTAAGTTAGCCAGTTATGTTTACTTTTCTCATGCTATTTTATTTGCTAGCATTTACAAGTAGAAAAGAAAGAAGAATGTTTAAGATAATTGGAAGATAATAACACCAAATATATTTTTTAAATTAGTAGGAATTAACAAATTACGGTGTGTTAAAAAAGGCTTGACAGTAGAGAAGATGTACAGCTATAGCTATTTCCATGAAAGATGCTGAGTTTTCAAATATTCATCACATTGTAATAAACATACTTTGGAAGATCATAAATAAGAAAGAAGATGGTCTCACAACACTTTAAATAAGGTAATTTGGATTTTTTTTTAATGTTTAACGGATTCCTGTATTCCACCTGAACTTTTACTTAAATGGTTATAATAGCACGCACTTCTTTGAAAGGTGGTCCAGAAATTTCTGACTAAGAAACTTGGTTTAAAGAATAGCTGTTCTTCCTCTGGATATTTAAATATTATGTATGTTCACACAGACACAAGCATATTCGTGTGGCCAGCAGGAGCAGGGAAGTGATTGTCCCCCTGTACTCAGTGCTGGTGAGGCTGTACCTGGAATACTGTGTCCAGTTTTGGGCCCCTCAATACAAGAAAGACATTGAGGTGCTGGAGCGTGTTCAGAGAAGGGCAACAAGGCTGGTGAAGGGTCTGGAGCACAGGCCTTATGAGGAGCGGCTGAGGGAACTGGGGTTGTTTAGCCTGGAGAAGAGGAGGCTGAGGGGAGACCTTATCGCTCTCTACAACTACCTGAAAGGAGGTTGTAATGAGGTGGGTGTTGGTCTCTTCTCCCAAGTAGCTAGCGATAGGACAAGATGAAATGGGCTCAAGCTGCGCCAGGGGAGGTTTAGATTGGATATTAGGAAGAATTTCTTCACAGAAAGGGTAGTCAAGCATTGGAACAGGTTGCCCAGAGAGGTGGTGGAGTCACCATCCCTGGAGGTGTTCAAAACACGGGTAGACGTTGCACTTTGGGACATGGTTTAGTCTAGTCTACCCTTAATTGGTTTAGTGTGGACTTGGTAATGTTAGGTTAATGGTTGGACTGGATGATCTTAAAGGTCTTTTCCAACTTAAATGATTCTATGATTCTATGATTCTGTATTTGTATGTGAAGTTGACTTCACCTGGGAGAATTAATTGTCATCTAATGGTGAGGGCCTTGTACTGTAGAAAAATAAAAGACCGCATTAAAAAAAATCTGTGCTAGCTGAGTGTGCACACTGCACATTCATTAGTCTGCTACAGTTCAGATTTGTTTGGATGGCTATACCTGTCTAGACTTGCTTAGACTTGCAAACACTATACAAATGAACTTACTGACTTGTTGTGTCAGTAGGTCAAGTATCTAAAGATTGAAACGATGCAAGGGATGAATTTGACCCTCACGCTCAATATTGTTATATATATACACACTTTAGAAGTCAATATGGCAGAGGAGTCTTATGGCACCCCAGTGTACAAATTGCTAGTACAACATTGTACACCAAGTGCCCCCCCCCCTTGTTCATATGCACCTTTATAGATCACTTATTTCATAAGTATATTTAATCAACTTATTTTTTTATCTCATGAACTCTGGCTGGTAAAAATATAAAGCACATCCTTTGCAATGGTTCAGTTCCCTGTAAAAAAACATGGAAGTGTCAATATAAATACATCTTATCAAACAAAAAGCTTTACAGATCAGGTATGTGGGTTAATTGCAGAGGACCAGGTGGAATTAATGTTACTTCCACCAATGACCAAAACTATTCCCTGAACTCCAATGGGAGGTATTCTGAGTAACTATATGTTTATCTAAATAAATATCTGAGTTTGGTATAAAGATTAAGATTCTGATGTGAAACAGCAATTTATTCCAAGAGTAATTACACAAAAATCAGTTGGAGTCAGATACCTGTTTTTCAACATAAGTATACCAGAAACTGGCTTCTGCAATCCATCATCTAGCATATTTTTTGTTACCCTACTGCACTGTCTCAGACTGGGTAAGAGCTACATAGATACATCATATGAGATTTTCACTATGGAAATTAACTACTTGAATATGTATTTTTGAAGGAGAAATTAGTCTAATTGTTTACATAGATGCAGTAATTACATTTTCTTTCCATCAAATCTTTTCCAGCGTTCGTCAATCATTTTTCAAACCCATTTTGATTCTCCCACTCCAGCTCTGGAAATTCATTTAATTTTTTCTGTCTGCACTTTTCCTGCAACTCTGCCTCTTGTTTTATAGTTTCTTCTGGCTCTGTTGATTTTATTTTGAGAAAATAATATATCAGACTTATTGTGTATGCCTATGTGTTAGGGAAGATAGAAGTTGTGTGCTACCTAGGGCCTGTGCTGCTAGCAATAAATAAATAAATAAAACTCAACTGATAAGTGAGATAAGTGTGAAGGTATTGCAACTTTTAGAAGTTATAGTACCTATTATTGATGCTGATAGCAGCTGCCTTCTGGGTTTGGGAGCATGACAGAGAAGTTCTTATGTTCCTTGTAAGTTTTTTTTTCTCTGCCATAGCCAGTAATAAAGGGAAATTGTCTTTCCTTCAATATATTAAAACATGATGTCTAACATACAGATGTGTGCACATATGTGTGAGTTGTTAGTCACATTTAGATCCTTGGGTTGGAAATGTTTGGTTCAGTTACCTGGGCAACAGCAACATTGGTTGCCAGGGCCCTAAGTGTGACTCCTCCAGACAGCAACAGTTTACTAGCTGTGTTACAGTCACTTCAACCCACAGCAGTCACTGCTGCGTGTGTTATTTGTTGTTCTTCTGGTGGAGCTGGCGTTTATGTTATTGATATATACTACTTTTAATTCCCTGAAAGAAAAGAAAGCTTAATTGTTATAGTTCAGGAGACATTTCATGTAAAGTACTGAAGACTTAAAGGTATTACGCTTATTAATTATTAGGTTATTAAATGGATTATAACAAAAACCAAATTTACAGGTTGTTCTAAATTATGTGAAAAAGGAAGTTATGTGAAAACTGATCAAACATCTGTATTTTGTCCTTTAGCACTAATGCTTATATCCATCTGCAAAAAAAGAAAGTATTATTACTAATAATTATTAATATTTATCAATTATTTAATAATTATTTCATAATTTAACAATAACAATAATAATAATAAAAACTTTTCCAGGTTTGGAAACTCAGCTAACAAAGTAAAATCACTTCTGTACGGTGGGGCTACAAGATGTGGAACAAGATCTGTTCCAAGGGTGTCTTATTCCTTTGAGTACAGATCAATAAAGTATTAGGAAACTATCTCCTGATATCATTCTAGTGTAACCACTAAAGAATAAGTGACTTTAGGAACTGATGGATTCATCCCTGAATAGGTTCTTTGTTAACATATTATTCTAGTATTTTTATGGGGTACTTACACTGAAATAAGCTATTGTAGTAGCTATTTCGTTCTGCCCCTGGTTTGCTTAGGTTAACCTAAAAAGAACTTTATAAGAAAGTCATAATTCCTGGTGTAAATTATCTGTTATAATTTATATCACAGGTCTCTTAGATAAGCATATGTGAACAATTTAAATAACGAGTAGTATCTACAGAAAAAAAGTTGTTGTAGCTGTACAACATGCCTGACTTTCTGTCCTGGTTGTGAATATTTAGATACAAAATTTTTTTTCCAGGACCACATCCTTCAGTTCCAGGACCAGATCCTTCAGATCTTAGGCTTGGATGTGTCTCAGTCCCAGTGATGCATTAAGTGCCATTGTTTGAGAATATACACAGTTCTTACTAGCTTGCATCCCCAAATAAATTAATTCTTTGAGTTTAACGTTAGTATGCCTGAACATAATGAAGTTCAGGTACAGTTTAACCCAGAAAAAGAGCATAAAAGTTAGTCAACAACACAGTACAACAATACTCAAAATGATTTAATGAAAGGCAAAACCTTGCAACAGCAGGAAAAGAGAATGGATATGTAGGTTATATGCCTATATTGCCATCGCTGCTGGTACAGTAGCTCTGTACTGTCTTTGGTAGTTACCTCAGGGATTGCCTTTTGTTCTTGCTTCAACTCATGGGATTGATTCTTGTTCACATTCCTAAAGTCCCCTATTTGGAAAGATTTTGGAAACAACAATTTTTGCTTAAACCATCATCTAACAGGAATAAGTATTGGACTTCTCTAACACAGACATCTCACTCCAGTTGTTCTGTTTCAGATTTAAATTGTGACCACATTGGAAGGCTCTGGGTAAATGTCCAGAGTTGGCACAATTCACACACTTTTTTTTGCTCTTTGTACAATGAAAACATGTCTCTGCACTCAGTGAGCACTGCAGGTAATTCTGACAATGATCGGACTGCAGAGACATTTACCTTATCTGGTAAAGCAATGAGATCTGCAAAAGCTCTCTAGAACTTGGATTCATTGAACCTTTCTTCATCCTAGAGAGTAAAGGAAGTGGAGAGGTCCAGCCGATATGGTAGCAGTTACCTATCCCATTTCTCCCAGGTATTAGCTGGTCCAGAGTTAGGACTCCGGTCAGCTTTCTGCTCTTTGGATAACTGATTTAACAGAAGGAGATGAGCACCTGCTGGTGGGATTTTATTATCACTGTAAGCTCAGGCCTTGGCCTATTTGGCATAAATGTTTGTGTTTCAGCCTGATTTTGAAAAAGTTTGCAGAACAACCCTACATATGAAAATGGGGAAGAATGTGACATAAAGAGTAGAATATACAATTTTTTCATTTTTTTCTGTCTCATTAATGTAATAGTTAGATAACTACAATTTATGTTTAATAATTTATTTAGCAAAATTCAGGAACAGCTTCAGGAAATGATATTACAAAGAGGGTTCCATGCATGTTTTCATCTTTGCAATAATTATTTTAATTAAAGAAGCAAAAGATAGGATTTCTGCCTTCATCTAAGTTCTGTAAAAAGAGCACTTAATAAAGGAAATCTATGACCTCAGGTCATGATCATGGACAGAGAGGCCAGCTGGTCATAGTGACTGTACATACAGAGAGTAACCATTTGGATAACTTTATCATTTCTTGTTCAGATCTCATATTTATTTTGTAAAAGACCATGAACCCTGAAACATGGCTTGAACTAGTCTTCCTAAATACTGAAACTAACTGAATTAACATTAGTAGGCATCTACTGACCACCTAAAAACTCAGGAAATGAAGGATTAGTAGGCTTGCATTTGAAGGCCTGTGTGAAGAACTGCTGCCTGCTCTCCTGGGTGAGCAAACGACCTTCAGAAGCTTCATTATCATAGAATGCTTTGGGTTGGAAGGGACCTTTAGAGCTCATCTAGCCCAACCCCCCTGCAGTGAGCAGGGACAGCTTTAACCAGATCAGGTTGCTCACAGCCCCACCCAACCTGACCTTGAATGTTGCCAGGGATGGGGCCTCCACTGCCTCTCTGGGCAACCTGTTCCAGTGCTTCACCACCCTCATTGTAAAAAATTTCTTCCTTATATGCAGTCTGAATCTACCTTCCTTTAGTTTAAAACCATTACTCCTTGTCCTGTCACAACAGGAGTTGCCAAAAAGATTCTCCCCATCTTTTCTGTAGGCCCCCTTTAAGTACTGGAAGGCCGCAATAAGGTCTCCTCGCAGCCTTCTCTTCTCCAGGCTGAACAACCCCAACTCTCTCAGCCTGGCCTCATAGGAGAGGTGCTCCAGCCCTCAGATCATTTTTGTGACATTGGAGAGGATCACCATTCCTATGTGGAGTTTGTAAACTATCACTTGATCTGCAATGATGTTAGGGAAAAGCATGTATCTTTTAGGTCTGGTTTGTTTTTTTTTTTTTTTGTGGATGTCATTTACCTGGAGTGGATGTCATTTACCCGGACTTTAGCAAAGCTTTTGACACCGTCTCCCACAATATTCTCCTTGGGAAGCTGGCAGCTCATGGCTTGGATGGGCGTAGTCTTCGCTGGGTAAAAAACTGGTTGGGTGGCTGAGCCCAGAGAGTAGTGGTAAATGGAGTTAAGTCCAGTTGGCGGCCAGTCACAAGCGGTGTTCCCCAGGGCTCTGTTTTGGGACCAGCCTTGTTTAACATCTTTATCAACAATCTGGATGAGGGGATTGAGTGCACCCTCAGTAAGTTTGCAGACAACACCAAACTGGGTGGGAGTGTCGATCTGGTGGAGGGTAGGATGGCCCTGCAGAGGGACCTGGACAGGCTGGATCGATGGGCCGAGGCCAACTGTATGAGGTTTAACAAGGCCAAGGGCCGGGTCCTACACTTGGGTCACAACAACCCCATGCAGCGCTACAGGCTTGGGGAAGAGTAGCTGGGAAGCTGCCTGGCCGAAAAGGAGATCTGGGGGTGTTGTTTGACAGCTGGCTGAACATGAGCCAGCAGTGTGCCCAGGTGGCCAAGAAGGCCAACAGCATCCTGGCTTGTATCAGGAACAGTGTGGCCAGCAGGAGCAGGGAGGTGATTGTTCCCCTGTACTCGGTGCTGGTGAGGCTGTACCTGGAATACTGTGTCCAGTTTTGGGCCCCTCAATACAAGAAAGACATTGAGGTGCTGGAGCGTGTCCAGAGAAGGGCAACAAAGCTGGTGAAGGGTCTGGAGCACAGGCCTTATGAGGAGCGGCTGAGGGAACTGGGGTTGTGTAGCCTGGAGAAGAGGAGGCTGAGGGGAGACCTTATCGCTCTCTACAACTACCTGAAAGGAGGTTGTAGTGAGGTGGGTGTTGGTCTCTTCTCCCATGTAGTTAGCGATAGGACGAGAGGAAACGGGCTTAAGCTGTGCCAGGGGAGATTTAGGTTGGAAATTAGGAAAAATTTCTTTACGGAAAGGGTGGTCAAGAATTGGAACAGGCTTCCCAGAGAGGTGGTGGAGTCCCCATCCGTGGAAGTGTTCAAAAAACGGGTAGCTGTGGCACTTTGGGACATGGTTTAGTCTAGTCTACCCTTGATTGGTTTAGTGTGGACTTGGTAGTGTAGGTTAATGGTTGGACTGGATGATCTTGGAGGTCTTTTCCAACCTAAACGATTCTATGATTCTATGATTCTATGATTGTCTGAGGTGAGCAATACCACCTTCTAAACCCTGTAGTCCTCCATAATCTACACCTATGGTATTCTGTCTAGGCAGCCTAGTATGACTTTCCCAGCTGTATGGAGTATAAGAGACTACTAAACAAGGCCATTATTTAGAGAATATATTACTCTCTGATCTTTAGATTACTTCACAACCACTGTGACTTCTTCTGAAAATCAGGAAAAATCCCAACAGTTTAGCAATGCAAATAGCACAGGATGCTACTCTGGAAATGCCCTTATGTCCCTTTATTTGTGGGGAACGTTGGCAAGGAAGGAGTCTGTACAAGCACGATTCCTTCATTTCAGTAAGTCCTAATGATGCTTATCTCTTGACCAGCAGAAACTGCTTGCTGCATTAATCAACACGCATTGCATGCTTAAACCTTTTCTCTTTTTCTTTCCCAGATCTCTCCCAACCACAAAAACTATATTCCTGCACCATGCTGGAGGTGTGCTCTGATGTTAGGTCCTTTTGGACTTTTTTCTGAGAGCTTTCCAGTGTCTCATGATTCATGTTTATAAGTATTTGCCTGAGTAGCCAAAGAATAATTATACACAATATCAGCCTTGATCTCACAGGGAGAAGGTCATCTCAAAGGTTTTGTGCAGCTTGACCTAGAACACACAGCTATGACTAACAGTAGCTGTGGGCTGGCTCCTGTCTCCCCAGCACATGCCTGTGACTTTATTTATTTTTTTTGCTTAGAAGAAATATGCCTCACTGTTTTGTTTGAAGTCTGCCTCTGCCACATCACTGGCTATCTCACCTGCTGCTTCCTAGAAATCTACAAAGCTTATCAGCAAAGCACACATTTTACATAGGTATTTACTAGATCCATGGCTTCCTCCACTCATAGATGCTCAGTCCACCAGATCTAACTTTGGGGCTTTTTGTAGTGAGTAAAGTAAAATATATGGGCTTTAGACACAGCATTTAAGGTTAAGGAAGCTTCTAGGTGTGCCTTCTGGAGGACAAGGTGAGATACTGAGATTTTGTCCTCATTCACTTTACAGTTGAAAACTCACCCTAGTTCCTTGTTTCTTAGTGAGGAAAATATTCAGTTTGCCCTTGAGTGAAGCCCAGGGATGAATTAATATGGCAAAAAACTGGTACTCGAGGACACTGGTCCACAGGGCAAGTAGTTAACCATCTTCTGTGGTATTTTTCCTATATGAATAACTGAGTGGCTGTCCCCTTCTGCTTGACTTTATAGAAAAGGAACAGGTCCTCCATTCCTTCAATCAAAGGATTCTGTAGAGTCATAACAGAGACTGTCAGCATGACCCAAAAGCAGCTGGGTCATATCTGGTTCTGGAGGAACAAGGTAATTCAGACATTTTTCAGGGGCAACTCAAGACAACTGAGCTCAGCTGATCAGATGATGATATTTATGAGGAAAAAAGCAACAACCTGAACAAGCATTTTCTCTGTCTGTGAAAGAATGGTTGCAACAATGGCTGATGATGCTGAAAATTGAATTAATCTATGTAGAAATGTAGAAGTGCAGTACAGAAAACATTGTGTGCACATCTCTAAGGTGCCTAATATGTCTTTATCCTAACTTTGTGAATGACAAGCTGTACAGTCTTCATCATCTCCCAGTTTGTATTTACTGAAGGTGCAAATAAATTGATTGTCATTGATCATGACAGTTTTTCATAGACTTCATTTCAGGCAGGCAGGTGAAGAATATCATTGGATAGCTTTGATCTACAGAAGTTTGTATTTATTAATGTTCTGGGCACACTGAAGCTCCCCCCCCGCTCCATTTTCCATTTTTCTTCAAACTGTTGGTGATGTGGCTAGAGTCTGGTATATTTGTAGGCAAACATTTATTTATGTCTTGGACTCTGTTCCTATTTTATGGGGGAAATTGCCCAAAGCACTGGATCAATACCTAGAATTCCTAGCTTTGAAGAAATACATGTAAATAAATATTGAAACTGGAATAAGACCAAACTCAGTTCTAGATTGCCAAAGAGATATCAGAAGGTAATAATCTTCAGTCAAATAGAACTGTAAATCTACTTTACAGGAAGCAACATAAACATGAAAGGTTAAGATGATGTCTCTTGCCTCTTAGAATCATAGAATTGTTTAGGTTGGAAAAGACCTTTAAGATCATCCAGTCCAACCATTAACCTAGCACTACCAAGTCCACCACTAAACCAATTAAGGGTAGAGTCATAATTTCATGTTTCCTGGCTTGGTGGCTGGATTATTTTTTAATGAAAGTAAAAATGTGGAATCATTAAGGTTGGAATCTTGCATTCTTACACAATATTACGGTATTACATTTCAGTAGTACACTTTATAAAGTATCATGTTTTCCCAGTGCGCAAAATTCTTTCCCATAAAATGCAATGAACGTAAGAAACCAGAAGTCATTACACAGAGATAAGCAAGACTATTAAACCTACCAGTGAACCCAGGAGCAAAAAGCAGCAGATCACAATAGTCTTCAGAGCCCTCAGTCTTGATCCTCTTGTAAGACAAACTCTCCTCTCACTTTAAGGTGAATTGCAGGTCCTTCAAAAGATCTTGTCCAAAAATGGTCATGACATATTTTACCAGAAAACTGGTGACAACAGTGTATAAAATATTTGATCAATGTGGAATTTGAAGACTGATGCATCGATAAATCAAGCCATGATAGCATCAACTTTAGAAAGAAACATACAACCTATTCATTGAACTGCTTAAAATAATAAAAACCTCTCCAAATTTTATTGTAAGAAAGGATAATGGACTGATGAAGTTCTTTACATTAGAATCACGGAAAGTAGAGTGTAGCTCCTTATGGTGTAATATAGCCTTTCATGCAAAATGAGACTAATTCTGATTCCTTAACTCTTTTACAATGATTGTAAAAGCCTTATATGACGTATGGCCAAGTTTACTCTGCAGCAAGGACTATGGATTTGACTGCACTCATTTTCATTGAAATAAATCAGGAAAAATATCATTCAAGCTACATTAATTTCACTAGTCAGCCAGCACTCTGTATTCTGGCTCAGCTCAGAAAGAGGCTTCAGTTTTACAAATCATAACAGATTATAAAAGGCACAGTAAGCGAATGGTCAATCTAGCAGCATTACCTCTTAGACAAAAAATACTCACAAAGTCAAATATTATTAGAGAGCAAGGCAGGTTCTAAATGTGAATTTTGCCTGTGAGGAACAATGAAGGGATTTTCAGGGAACTTTACTAATCTACCGCTTCTATAAATATTCAGTACCTTATTGTTGTTAGTAATGTATTCGTGGTGTTAAACTTAACATTTGCTCAATTCTTTCTTCCTCCATTCTTTAGCTTTCTCACTTCTCATTAAATAGTATTTGAATACCTCTCTTTTAGCATTTTCTTTTGCAAATAGCATGACACAATGTAGAACTTTCTTGGCATTCTAATCAATGAGATGCAAGGTATTTTACCAGCACAGAGAAAACCTACTTTAAATTGAGAATTATTGTTAGCCTCTTCATCCTTACTGTTGAACTATGCAGGCCCTTATCACATTAGTACTGCACAGCCTAGAAGAAGGGTAATTGCATCATCAGTCTCTCTTGGTCTCTGCCTTAGCCCTTTTAACATGCTCATCCTTTCCATTACTTCATGATTTCATTTAATATTCTCCTGGGTTAGAATCGTATCAGCAGCAAGAACATGCTGAATTAACAGTTGCTGTATGCTCTACTGTAGAATTTCTTTCCTGTGGATTAAAGGGCAATTGACATTTTTTTAATAAACACTGTCCTTTTGAACTTTTATGTCCAAATAGATGGATATTGAATTTTTATTTTAGAGTTGAATTTGAAATATAAACAGGTATCATAATCCTGTCTTTAATAACATTACAAAGCATGACTGTCTATGTAGTATAATCCTTTAGGTACCTAGTGCATTCCCTTCAGAGGGTTAAAACTATTTAAAGGCCTCAACATTGTGGCAGTTGCATGCATCCATGTTATATCTTTTTTTATTTTCTTCTATTACATTTTTTTGATTGGACAGATAATGCAGTTGCTGAAAATAAGAAATGCTGATTCTTGCTTCCAAATTTACATTGGCCACAGATGGAATCCCTGCTTTTCATAATTTCAAGGGGCATGGTACATGTAAATGTAGGGAAGCTTATTATTAATTGATGCAAATCTTCCCTTTTTAATTATATCAAGTCTATTTTCAGGTGTCTATGCCTGTGATGATAATAATTAAAAAAAGAGATACATGAATAAAAAAGATAAAATTGATTTAAAAAAGACATATAAGAGCTGACAGAGATCGCAAGTGATCTGTCATTTTTATCTCAAATGTCTCTTCTTGTCTCTTAATGGTATATATGTGTCTCTGTATAGACAGAGAGAGATATTATTTAAAATACCTAAGTTCTGTGTCTGTAGGTACAAAGCCTTACACAGGCACAGTCCCCTTAATAATTACAGGCAAGAAAATGAACATCCAGATCTTAATGATAAAAATAATACTTTAATTCAAGTCCTCTCAAAGGTCAAGATTCCATCACTAGTATTCATAAGAAGTGTTCGAATAGTCTTATTTCAATAATGGGACTACTTACAGAGCTGAATACTGTCTGCAAGAGGGGAAGAAAAAAATCTAACTAAAAGACCTTTAAAAATGTTTGCTGTTGGATAGTCCAGTTCTCTAATTTCATTACATTTTTCTGAACTTGGTACTCAGAGAAGATGAAACTGATTCCTAAAAAGCCCAAACAATGCCTTAGGAACCAGTTCAGCTTCCTACTTTGCTTGGAATGCTATATATTTCTTTCACTACTCTGATGGTGTCCTTCCATGTTATAACTTGTAGTTGTAGCATTATTTCTTCAGAGAGTGATGGAGGGAGCAGGATGGAGGTAGGAGCCAGACACTGTCTGCTGCATGAATCTTAAGGGAACACGTTACTTCAGGGAGGAATCCCCAAAGACCTAATACTTCTGTAGCCAGCCTGGCTTTTTTTCTTTAGCTTCACAATTTGTCTTTTGGGAGAAGGAGGGAATATGTAGCAGGAGGTAGTAGGACACTACTCTAGGGAGTCATGTCACCAAGGAGAAAGCCAAAGAAAGCGTAAATATGTTGTGAGTTGAGACCGCTGGCAACTAATACCAATGATTTTCAGATCTGTTTACTGACAAGCTGAATTTCATTAAAGAGGAATGTGCACGGCAGCAGGGAGGAAAGATGTACAGAAGAAAACTTTATATTCATATTCACAAAGTAGTAATTTTTGTTTTCAGAGAATGTCTATAAAATAACCAATTTAATATCATTGGCAGTACTTTATGTTCACACAAACACAACTAAGACTACAACAGATCCAGAATTTTTAAAATGCATTTTCATTCTTTTCCACAGTCATGTTTTAATTTTACTCTATTTTACTTAGAGATAGTACTTTTAACCTTATTGCTTCTTAACTCTGTAATTTTAAAATAGCTTGATTACAGAAAAAGATCTCTCCCAAAACCTAAATTTATATGATATTTTGAACATAAAAATTTGATGATTGAACTTGAACTTTTTTGTTTAACACTAAATCAAACCAACTTAGATTTCACAAAACTTCCTTCAGCTATTTTACCAAGAAACGCAGTAAAAAGCAATTTTGTATCAAAGAACTATGAAGCTAAATAATGCAAGAAACTGTATTAACTGTAAGCTTGTATGATCATTTCAGATTTTATGATCACTTTAAAGTATATAAAGTATTTAGATACGAGCTGACAATGTGTGCTTGCAGCGCAGAAAGCTAATAGTATCCTGGGCTGCGTAAAAAGAAGTGTGGCCAGAAGGTTGAGGGAAGTGATTCTCCCCTTCTACTTCGCTCTCATAAAACCCCACCTGGAGTACCAGCTCTGGAGTCCTCAGTATAAGAAAGTCATGGACCTGTTAGAGTGGGTCTAGAGGAGGGCCAAGAAAATATTCAGAGGGCTGGAACACCTCTCCTACAGGAAAGCTGTGGTTGTTCAGTCTGGAGAAGAGAAGGCTCCAGGGAGACCTTATTGCTTATAAGATGGAGAGAGACTTTTTACCAGGGCCTGTAGTGATAGGAAAATGGGTAATGGTTTTAAACTGAAGGAGGGTAGATTATATATAAGAAATTTTTTACAATGAGGGTGGTGAGACACTAGAACATGTTGCCCAGAGAAGTTCAGGATGCCCCATCATTGGAAGTGTTCAAAGTCAGGTTGGATGGGGAGCAACAGATCTAGTGAAAGATATCCCTGCCTGTGGCAGGGGTGTGGGAACCAGATGATCTTTAAATGTCCCTTCTAGCCCAAACTGTTCTATGATTCCAGAATTATTATCTTTGAATTCCACATCTGTGATTATAAAATTTGACCTAAATAAAAAAAGAAAAAATAGATCTTCCGCTGTATTGCTTTGTCATCTTGTGGAAACAACAGAAATTGGTGGGGGAATTTAAAAACAAGAAAGATAAAAAAAAGACTGATGAATACAACATATTTGATTCTGTAATGACTTAAGCTCCAAATGTGCAAGTGAAGATGGAAAGTCCTACCTTTTGGATAAACTGCAAGACAGAAAATATCACACAGTAAATGAACAATGAGTATCACTGGATCGGTCAGAACTCTTTTGAGTTTTATCTTGTTTCTTTAATTTGTTGCTTGGCAGTACCCTAAAAAATTCAGGAAGGTATAGCGATCTCTTGGAATAAATACTCAGGCTAATAAATTCCTTGTCCCAAGGAACAGCAGAAACATCACAAACAAATACCATAATTGAGGCAATATTAAAACCTCAAGGAATTGCTAATGCTGTCCATTTTAAGTTTTCTGTTATGTTTTGTTCCTCTCCATTATGACCATTTTACATCTGAAGTATAATTTACATTACTGTCAATTCATCTCACATACCAAGGGAGTAATAAGAAACTCATTTTCTACATACAGAAAAATAAATCCAATAAACCACCTAAACAGCAGAAGTAAGTTTTATTTTTATTATACCTTTCCAAAGCAGAATTGCACTGAATAAATCATGGATGCACTGCAGGTGTGAAATCCATTGCTTTCTGCCTGTATTTTTGTGCACTCTCTAATTCCCTTAAGTTATTAATAATAATTTCTAACCAATAACCTGTCAGTGGCTATAGGAAACCAAAAATGTAATGCCATCTTATTCTTTTCCCCTTGAATAAACATCTTCCTACACTATATTAGGAACTGTCATTTTTATCATAGGAGGAATATTCCAGTACTGTACTTAAAAAACACTCAATTTAATAAAAATTTAAAAAAGACAGTTTTTTGACAAGTCTAAAATAAAATATTTGAAAGCAATATTGCAATTTGCAGTGACATGGCCAAAAGGTAAAAAAGATTCTGAATGTTGTAGGCTTTGACTTTACTAATATAATCAGTGATATTAATCTAAATTACAGTTATTTTGAGAATTGTAGTTTCTCACGGGCTGTAACAAACACCTGTCACACTTGTACAAGGCATAGGATCCTATTTATCATTTCTTACACAAGAAAATCCTATTTTAGGTAAATAGTGGAAAATCTAAGAGAATATTGAAAACCCCACTGAGAATTTAAATGTTTTAACACCAATCTGTTGGTTTGCTAAGGGTACAAGACTGTGAGCAGAAGCCTGTACCTTGAAACAAATTGCTCATATGCAGATGTTTAAATATCAGAAAAACAGCTTTAAAATCTGAGGAACAGATCTCTTCAGTCAAGTAAAAAATACATGTCAGGACTTCAGGTGCAGATAAGCAGATCTAGGTGAAACATATTTAGTTGAAATTGCTGCGTGAGCAGGGATTACAAAAATAATAAAATAAAACTAGGAAGCATTTTGCTCAGCAGAAAGTATGTCTAAGAAAAGAATCTGTTTTCAAGGCATTACATCCGAGCTAACAGTTCAGATAGAAAAGTCCTAATGCTATCACTGGGACTAACAAAACACACATTTTATAAGTACATAGTTAAATCTATCCTCTACAGGGAAATTGGCATCCATCATAGTGGAACAGCACCAACGCAACCAACATCACGTACTGAAATGTGCCGTTGGGACTCCGAGTTAAGATGAGGATACTGCAACAAAAGTACTTTCCTTGCTGTCCTATACATGTGCTTTCAGATTTAGAATAATAGGATCATAGAATTATAGAATGCTTTGGGTTGGAAGGGGCCTTTAGAGGTCATCTAGCCCAGCCCCCCTGCAGTGAGCAGGGACAGCTTTAACCAGATCAGGTTGCTCACAGCCCCACCCAACCTGACCTTGAACGTTGCCAGGGATGGGGCCTCCACTGCCTCTCTGGGCAACCTGTTCCAGTGCTTCACCACCCTCATTGTAAAAAACTTCTTCCTTATATGCAGTCTAAATCTACCCTCTTTTAGTTTAAATCCATTATTCCTTGTCCTGTCACAACAGGCCTTGCTAAAAAGATTCTCCCCATCTTTTCTGTAGGCCCCCTTTAAGTACTGGAAGGCCGCAATAAGGTCTCCTCGCAGCCTTCTCTTCTCCAGGCTGAACAACCCCAGCTCTCTCAGCCTGGCCTCATAGGAGAGGTGCTCCCTCCTCTGGACCCACTCCAACAGGTCCATGTCCTTCTTGTGCTGAGGGCTCCAGAGCCGGACGCAGCACTGCAGGTGGGGTCTCACCAGAGCAGAGCAGAGGGGCAGAATCCCCTCCCTCGACCTGCTGGCCACGCTGCTTTTGATGCAGCCCAGGATACGGTTGGCTTTCTGGGCTGCAAGCGCACATTGTTGGCTTATGTCCAGCTTTTCATCCACCAGTACCCCAAGTCCTTCTCCACAGGGCTGCTCTCAATCCCTTCATCCCCCAGCCTGTATTGGTATTGGGGGTTGCCCCGTCCCAGGTGCAGGACCTTGCACTTGGCCTTGTTGAACCTCATGAGGTTCACACAGGCCCACCTCTCCAGCTTGTCCAGGTCCCTCTGGATGACATCTTGTCCTTCTGGTGTGTCAACCGCACCACTCAGCTTGGTGTCGTCTGCAAACTTGCTGAGGGTGCACTCGATCTCACTGTCTATATCATTGATGAAGGTATTAAATAGCACTGGTCCCATCAGGGACCCCTGAGGGACTCCACTTGTCACCGGTCTCCATTTGAACATCAAGCCATTGACCATGACCCTCTGAATGCGACCATCCAACCAATTCCTTATCCACTGAACAGTCCACCCATGAAGCCCATATCTCCCCAACTTAGAGAGAAGGATGTTGTGGGGGACTGTGTTGAAGGCTGTACAAAAGTCCAAGTAGATGACATCCATTGCTTTTCCCTTGTCCACTGATGCACTCACTCCTTCATAGAAAGCTACTAGCTTGGTCAGGCAGGACTTGCCCTTGGTGAAGCTGTGTTGGCTGTCTCAAATCACCTCCCTGTCCTCCATGTGCTTGAGCATAGCTTCTAGGAGGATCTGCTCCATGATCTTCCCAGGCACAGAGGTGAGGCTGACGGGTCAGTAGTTCCCAGGGACCTCCTTTCTTCCCTTTTTAAAAATGGGCACAATATTTCCTTTCCTCCAGTCAGCAGGGACTTCACCTGACTGTCATGACTTTTCAGATATCATGGAGAGTGGCTTGGCAACTCCATCAGCCAATTCCCTCAGGACTCTGGGATGCATCTCATCAGGTCCCATAGAGTTAGGTGCATTCATGTTCCTCAGGTGGTCTAGAACCTGATTTTCCCTTACAGTGGGAGGGGCTTTACCCCCCTGCTCCCCATCTTGCAGTCCATTGTGTTGGGAGGGATGAGGAGAGAGGTTGCGGGTGAAGACTGAGGCAAAGAAGTTGTTGAGTAGCTCAGCCTTCTCCTTGTCTGTTGATACTAAGTTGCCATTCTTGTTCATTAGGGGGGTACGCTTTCTTTACCTTTCCTTTTCTGGTTGATATACCTGTAGAAGCCCTTCTTGTTACTCTTTACATCCCTTGCCAAATTCAGCTCCAGCTGCGCCTTGGCCTTCCTGACCCCCTCCCTACACAACTGGGCAGCTTCCCTGTACTCTTCCCAGGACACCTGTCCCTGCTTCCACTGCCTGTGTAGTTCCCTCTTTCTCTTTAGTTTGACCAGCAGGTCTTGACTCAGCCATGCTGGTCTCTTCCCTTCCTTGTTTGATTTCTTACACCTGGGGACTGAGAGCTCTTGCACTCTGTGGAAGGTGTCTGCCAGGTCTGTTCTGTTCCCCTGTCCCTGAGGAATGTTTCCCAGGGGGTCCTTCTGACTAACTCCTTGAAGAGCTGGAAGTTTGCTTTCCTAAAATTTAGGGTCCTGACTATCCTCCTCACTTTTCCCATGTCCCTCAGGAGTGTGAACTCCAGCAACGCGTGATCACTGCAGCCCAGGCTGCCTCCAATCTTGACGTCACCAATGAGCTCACTTGCATTGGTGACCATCAGGTCCGGTATTGCGTCCCCTTGGGTAGGGGTGTCTATTAACTGGCTTAGGAAGTTATCCTCTATGCATTCTAGGAATCTCTTGGATTGCCTACAGCTCGCCGTGTTGCTTTTCCAGCAAATGTCAGGGCGGTTGAAGGCCCCCAGCAGGATGAGAGTCTGCAAGCACAAAGCCTCCCGGAGCTGGAGGAAGAAGGCTTCCTTAGTAGGCTCTCCTTCATCAGGCGATCTGTAGTAGACACCAACCACAAGGTTCCCTTTGTTGCCTCTGTCTCTGATTCTTACCCATAAGCTTTTGACCTGCTCGTGGCTATTCTTCAGGGACAGCTCTTCACACTGTATCAATTTCTTTATGTAGAGGGCAACACCTCCGCACCACCTTGCTCGCCTGTCCCTTCTGAACAGCCTGCAGCCATCAATGGCCACATTCCAGTCATGGGATTTGTCCCACCAAGTTTCAGTTATGGCAATCAGGTCATAGCTTTCTAGTAGCACAGCAGCTTCCAACTCCTCCTGTTTGTTCCCTGTGCTGTGTGTGTTTGTGTAGAGGCATTTCATCTGGGCTGTAGGCCGTGTTGTCTTCTTAGTGGAACATCCCTTGTTTCCCTTGAGGTGTTTCACGGAGGTTTCCTTGTTGGCTCCTACTACCTCAGGAGCCCCCAGCTCATCTCCACAAAACTTTGCCTGTGCTGCAGTGTCCCCAGCACGCCTCTGGGCAACAGGTTGAGGGCTCATAGTAGCACCTCGTCCCTCTAACCATTGCGAACCATCCCACAGCTTGTCACAGGCAAGCCTGGTATGTTCCCCCTCCCCCTTCACATCTAGTTTAAAGCTCCGTCAATGAGCTCTGCAAGCTCTTAATCAAATACCCTCTTTCCCCTTTGAGAAAGGTGGCTCCCATTTGATGCCAGCAAGCCTGGTGCTGTGTAGGCCATCCCATTGTCAAAAAACCCAAAGTTGTGATGGTGGCACCAGCCATAGAGACATGTATTAATAGATTGGTCTGCCTGTTCCTTCCAATGTCACCTCCCACAACTGGAAGGAGGGAGGAAAAAATAACCTGCGCCCCAGATTCCCTCACTAACCGTTCCAAGGCCCTGAAGTCTCTTTTAATCACCTTTGGGCTATGTACTACAACTTTGTCACCGCCCACATGGAAGAGCAGTAAAAGGTAGTAGTCCGGGGGCTGTACCAGGCTGGGAAGTTTCCTAGTGATATCTCTGTCCTAGGCTCCTGGGAAGCAGCAGACTTCCCTATGAGGAGGGTCTGCCCAGCATATTGGACCCTCTGTTCCCCTCAGAAGGGAGAATTTACTTTTACTCTTTCCTTTTAATGACTTTAGGCTATATTATACTAGTTATGAAAGGGTACCTAGCAAACACAGGAAGGAAGGAAAAGCAGGTGTCGATCATCTTCTGATGCCCACGCAGGTGGGAAGAACTGTTCTGATGTACTGCTAAACACTGCATTATGACTGTTTGACATATGCTCCAGCCTCTATCTCTGCACAACCAGATTTGAGAAATCCATGAAGCAGACAATAAAACTACATTCTTACTATATTGCTCAGATATGTTGAAATTTCTATTACATATTTCCAGGTTTAGTACTGTGCTTGATCTTGAGGCTATGATGCACAGAGGACATGTATTTTTGTCTTTTAATAATAATATCTTCACTCTGCACATATTTACTCTGTTCCTCCTTTTCAGCAGTCTAAAAAAAAAAAAAAAAGGCTGGGTTTTAATTAAATTATTTTAATAGAGATATAGGACAAATTTTTGCATTGCAAAATTTTCAGACTTTAGCCTGAATATTTGGAAAAATCTTCAAAATGTGAAACTGATTGGATTTATATTATCTATATAAGTTTCCGTAAAGATCTCATAGAAGTTCCTATTTATTTCAGACATATAAAACTAGATGAAACAAAACGTAAATGTATTATCAGAAACAAACTTTATGCAGTAGTTACACCAGCATAAACCGCCTGTTCTCTTCCCCTCACATTTAGAAATTAATAAAACTAAGGGGGATTCTATGGTAAGTTGCTCCCTATTCAGTTCTCTCCAAGGCTGACATTGGAGTTGCAAATTTATTTCATGACTTATGCAGTATTAAGATGGATGGATAGATGGATGGATGGATGGATGGATAGATAGATAGATAGATGTCCAATGTTCACTAGAAAGTTTTACAAAAGTAACAAAGATTTCAGTAGTACAAGACTACATCCTAATTTTTTAAAACCAGTATCAGCAGCAAAAAAGCCCACTCTACTGTTACCTGTCTTGATAGTCTACCTATGCATAAATACTGATAAGTATTTATTTATTTTCCTAATAATCCAGGTACTAAAGTAGGTAATATAGATTCTGAGAGTGGGTTTAATTCATAAAATGATATATAAATTTGTCATTTTGCTATAAGCCTTGTGGGATACATATGATGCAAGCCTTTTGCTTTAATTTAAACCAACATTGCCATACATATGTTAAATTTCTTCTTACACTGATCAAGTTTATTCACATTACATAATAACAATATTACACTATGGAGGATGGAAGCAATTTAAAATGGACTGCTGATTTCTAGCACAATATTTTCGAAAACTTGTATTCAGTTCACACATAGAGTTTTGGTTTGGGACAATCTAGAAAGAATTAAAATATAGGTAGCATTTTTATTTCTATATATTAGAATATATTTTAGGAATAAATATTTCTTATCCTCTGGTTTTATAGAGGATGGAAAGAAAAGTGGAAACCAAAAAAGACAAAAATTTTTGGAATTATTGTTTTGTTGAGAGGTGGATTTTTTTTTAACCTTTGAATTTGTCTCAGAACTGCTCATTCCAGAATGCTTATTATATCAGATATTGTAGGTTGGGAAGGACTGAGTCAAAGTTAGCTAGATGAGGCAGAGTTAAAAAGTATTTTAAGTATACAAAAATTATGAAACTCTAAGTCACAGCTTATTAACTTAGACATTGTTTATACCATGTTGTCTAAAATAGCTCTTATTTGTCAATTTCCCTGTCCTTCCTGTTCTAACTGCAACTCAAAAAAAGCATCTTGAAAACTTGCAAATCTTTCAGTTCTCTTGTGCAGGAGAAAAAAAAAGTCCTGAGATGCTGAGAACCCACAAATTCCTGCTGGAGTCAAATCAGGCAATGCAAGACAAAGCACGAACATGAGGTGAAGAACAGGAAAAAAAAAAGAGCAGGAAAAGAAGATAAAAAGCATGAAGGAAGAAAACTGAAGATGTGAAGGAAGAATTACAATGAAGGGACAATATACAGAAAGAAAATAAGATTGATATGCTTCTCTTCTACTGCTTGCTGAAAAACATATTTGTATATATCAAATGAAATGCAAGTGCAGTATTTTCTGCTTATGCTTTTATTAAAATGATCCTACTTAATGATGATGAATTTGTGACATAAACTACCTCACTGACCATATTTTATTAATTTTACAAATAGGCTTATACCTGAAAAAATAAGAATAGATGTATACATCTAAATTTGTGTGTGTGTGATGTGCAAATTACATAACAAAAGTTCATTTTAGCACACAAAAATGCATATTATTCTATGGGTTCAAATTAGCATTTGCATTTCTGTCAAGTGCCCATTAAAGTGAAGTTAAATGTTAATTAAACTTCCACTTTCTCCAGCAAAGTATTCTTTAACTCACATGTAAAGAACAATAGAATTTTTTTGAGATTAAGAAGAAAATGTAAATAAATTTGTAAATACCTACAAGTATTTTATAAATAGCTTGTCAACAAATATTGTGACCACCTAACTCCTTCTTTTTTCTTTAAAACAAACAGACAAAGAGACTCATTTCATAGAAGTTTGAAACTATTGTAAAAAGCAGAGTGGCTTAGTGGGAGTATTAGCTGTACCAGAAATTTGCTTTGTGCTTACAAGATAAAAATATTTGCAGGGATAAGAAGTTCAACACTAAGTTGTACCTTTTAATTTAAAGCATTTCTGGTTTTATTTCATCTTTTGATTTTTTTTTCTCTTATTTGTTAAATGTTTCCTTTTCTGATCTTTTTGGAGTGGTCCAGGAGTTACAGAAATGTATCAGCTGATAAAGAATGTAAGTCTATTACTCTACGTACATCTATGTCTGCTGGCAACAATGTGACAAATGGACAGGAATTTAGCCTCTGAAAGTTCAATAACCTGGTATTGTCCTGACATTGCAAACTGTTTACCACAAAAATCCTCTACATCTATCACCCAGACCCAGCCTTTGCCTGATTCTAATTCTATTGACATTGAAACCTGAAGCCCTTTGTGAGTCATTTATCACACTTATTAAAATGTTCCATTGTGGATTAGTATAGCAATTCACTAGTACTTCAGAATGCTGCCCAAGGGCTATTCTATGCAGGAAATTCTAATGCTTATTGAAACAGTGGTTTGGTTTGGTCTTAATAAATGATTCTTTGCAAAGGTACCATACTTTCAAATGTGAAAAATGATGCTGGCATTTCAAAGCTGACATCAGTGCCCAATATTATGCAAATCCCCTTACTTATTACTGCATTTAAATCTGGCCTAAATACTTCACACTTAATATTTTAACAAGTGTATGTCAATTGGATTATACAGAAAAGTGTAAGTAGGGAATGGCTTTCTGCTTACTGAACTATAAACAGGAGTCCAGTCCTTTGGAACATAAGATAAATGATACAATCTTAAATAGTATCCAAAGGGATATTCTTCCCCCATTAAAAACTGACATAATCAGAAACCTTTTTGTTATTATTTTCTGAAACAGCTTAATCTTGTTCTTCCCTAAACCAAAAACTCAGTGGGAGCAAAGTAAAACCATGAAAGAAATTCTGAATCATGTCCAAAGTGACTAATTTACTTTACAAATGTATATATTAAAGTAACTATAGATCTATGTTTGACAAAAGGAGATGAATATTTAGATGGTTGGGTTATCTAAAATACACTCTACATGATTGACCTTTGTACATGTGAAACTTATGAAGCATGTGCATTCACTCAGCACAATGAATTTATTTATATACTTAACTGCATGACACCTGTTCCTTTTTGCAGACTTTAAGTCCCCTGATACTGCTTACTGACACTGCTTGTGACAGGCTTTCAAAAGAAGTTGTGACTGTTTAAAGTATTATTCCTGTACATATAATACCTTTATTTAGAAAGGTACTTCAGCAGTCAGGATGTTAGTCTCAGCTTTCAAACCCTGAAACTAATTTTTGTTCTGCCAGTCTTCCAATGTATCCATGACTCAGTCATTTAAATACAGATTTTCAAGACCACTTAACTAACTTTCATGTTCCACACAACAATCTCACTTTTGTGTCTTACTCTTCTCATTTTTAAAATGAGATTAGTAGCACTTCTCTATATCACAAGAGTATTTCAAGAGTAAATATTGTAAATGTTCTGAGCATCTCAAACACTATATGTAAGAAGTGTAACAAATACCTAAGATTGACAGTTCATAGTAACCTAGATGAGACTGCAGTCACTTAACCTCCTTCAAAAACATGTAGAAAGAAAATATTCATCATTGTCCTCATTCATCACCAATATTTTTAAAAAGTGGAAGAACAAAAAGAAAGGAATATGACACTGCAGTGTGTCCAGTGGGAAGAGTTCCAATGAACTTCTTTTGAATGAATTTTCATACACAAATGACAACATTTCAATGACTGAAAAACAGAAGTCATATCCTCTGATAAAGACATTCTTTATCACTAATGTAGACATACATACAA
Source organism: Pelecanus crispus (assembly GCF_030463565.1). NCBI lineage: Eukaryota > Metazoa > Chordata > Aves > Pelecaniformes > Pelecanidae > Pelecanus > Pelecanus crispus. The sequence continues at coordinate 65,223,823 of NC_134646.1, read as the reverse complement.
TCTAAAAATATACTTATTATGACTATATCTCATACTCAATAGGTACTATGTATGGATATATAGTCATAAATATATCAATTTTGTGGGTGATTTACTTTTTTATGTTGTCTTATTCATGGAAAATATTATTTTGCTCAATCAGAAATACATATCTGTGCAATGAAAGCATGTCATTTACTACAGTGCAAAGGTAGAATAAGATAATATACTGTTAGTTCCTAGATGCCTGTATTTATGCCCTGACATCTGTTTAAAAATATGGATGTTTAAGGTGCAGGGAGTTAAAAAGCTGAGTAAGCAAGGCTATTAATTTTTTAAATAACATTACATTTAAATAGCACAAATGAGAAGTGAAGAAATTATAAGTAGACTCTAAACTTTGATCCTTGCCTCATACTGTGGCTATGTCTTTCGTAATTTTTATGAAAACCTGTATCATTCTTAAAATTTACCTTAAAAAGTAACTGAAGTGGTCTACAGATCAAAAATATGATCCAGTTCCCACTGGAGCAAGTGGGAAGACTCCTGTCCTCAGCTTTCCTCCTACCAGGATTCAAACACTGATACTGTATGCAAATGAATTGTGCTACAGGATTTTCACCGGAGTGATCCAGGCAGTCTAGTTCATGGGCTGTAAGTATGGAGGAAAGCTTCAACTACAAAGTGCTCTTCTGCAAACGTCACAAAAGAGGAGATACAATGGGCATGAGTAGTAAAAATCCAATAGTTGCATGACAACAGGAGTATTTAAGCAAATAGGCATATATTTGGTATTATATGTATCAGCTGAGAAGGAATGCTGTATTTTGTTTACACAGACAACATTTTCCCAGGGAAATGACTGGGCCAGCAGGAGAATTTCTGCTGCCATACATGTACTTAAACTCTCATGTAAGATATGAGGATTTTGGAACCACAGCTTGGGCACAGAGAAAAGCCTTGTATATAGTAGCTTTTCAAACCCAAACATTTGCCTTAGCTTTGCACAAGAATGGTATCAAATGACAATCTTAGTAAAATTGCTGTTGAAAACATATATTAATTTTGCATCTCTCTTTAAATGTTTGTGGTCTATGCCTGATTTTCAGCAGTTTGAATAATTATTGTGAAAATAGTTTTGATTTTTAATCTAAACATACTTTCTTTAATTGTGTTTTGAATTTAAATGTCAAGTAGTGAGAAACCTTTATGAGGTACTGTTGTGAATAAGAGATACTCTCTTACACATGCTTTCCCAGTTTTACCAATGATTAGGAATACTAAAGATTAACTGCCCTAACTGGGTCAGGTCAATGGTCTATGTCAGGCTCACTCCCTCTTGCAGACAGTAGGATGCTGTATCTATTTCAGACAACGGCAAGAGGTGCTATTTAGGAAGAGCAATTAAACCCAGCCACTTTCTGCAGCTCATTCTCTGTGTGTGGTCCTCCAGATGTTGTATCAGAGCTCTTAGAGTTTTTTCCTGTACCTAGTCTTTTTACTGTCAGTCAATGGACTTGTCCACTAATTTGTTTAGCCTTTCTGGACCTGCTCATAACCTTGGTCTCCACAACCTGCGGTGGAAGCAAGTTCCAAAATTCACTGCTATGTGTGGAAAGAAATACTTTGCCTCTTCTGAAATTCAAAATTAGGAATCAAACAATACTTTGGATAAGGAGTTTAGCTACAGGATAGACAGAAAGTTCCAGACTGGGCAAGTTATGACTCCTACATGCTAAAAACAGACTTACTAGCTATGCTGAAATATTCTATTTTAGCTACTTTTCTTCATCTTTTTCATCTAGTCTCACTTTTATTTGTTTGCCTCATTCACTTACTTGATTTCAAGGTCAGAAACTGATATGTCTGTGATTAGAACACTTCATACTTAACCCATAACTATATATTACTGCTACTAGCTATGCAGAGAGACAGCTCTTTCTGGTTGTAATACAAGCCTAGGGAGTTGTTTTCCACTTTAATTTAACTCTGGGTTATATCTGACCTTGTTATTGGTGTTTCATTTTATCTTTGCAGATCCTTTATACTTTTTTACTGCTGACTGTTAGCAATTTGGTACCCTCCTGTGAAAAAGCTTAACTGATTGCCATTTTTTCTTTTATTCATCTGTTAGAAGGTGAGCTTTTTTAAAGCAGATGTCCTGGTTTCAGCTGGGATAGAGTTAATTATTTTTTCCTTCTAGTAGCTGGTATAGTGCTGTGTTTTGGATTTAGTATGAGAAGAATGTTGATAACACACTGATGTTTTAGTTGTTGCTAAGTACTGCTTATGCTAGTCAAGGACATTTCAGCTTCCCATGCTCTGCCAGCTGCACAAGAAGCTGAGAGGGAGCATAACCAGCACAGCTGACCCAAACTGGCCAAAGGGCTATTCCATACCATATGACATCATGCTCAGTATATAAACTGGGGGGAGTTGGCCAGGGGGCAGCAACTACCACTCAGGGACTGGCTGGGCATTGGTCAGTGGGTGGTAAGCAATTGCATTGTGCATCACTTATTTTGTATATTCTTTTATTGTTATTTTCCCTTCCTTTTCCATCCTGTTAAACTGTCTTTATCTCAACCCATGAATTTTACTTCTTTTTTTTTTTTTTTTTTTTCCCTCCAGTTCTCTCCCCCATCCCACTGGGCAGGGGGGGAGTGAGTGAATGGCTATGTGGTGTTGAGCTGCCTTCTGGGTTAAACCACAAGAGCAGACTAGTTGTGGTTCTACTGGTAAGGTGAAATGTCAAATTATTTCTTCAAACCTTTCAAAAGAATGGTTCTAGAAACTAGTTGCTCATGGAAGTGGATAGGAGAATGCTGTCAGACCCATTTTTGTCTCAAAAATGAAGCTCTGGTAAAATCAAAGTGTCTCACAGAACTGTACTGGTTTTGTTATTACCTAAATTTTGGAAGAAAACAACCCTAATGATGATAAAGTGCATCTAATGCTTGTGGCTTTGAAATTAAAGAGTTAAATTATCTCATTTTGAAATAAACTTCCATATATTTACTGAAATGTAAAAAGAATCAAAGATATTTTAGCTGGAGAAGGAAGGTGATGGTCATTTAGAATCTTGCTATAAATTATCCTTAAAATAAATTTTGAAATCTTAAATGCCTTTCATTGGATGAAATTTATATTGTCTGTACAATTACATTCTAGTCAGAATTACTTTACCCTTACCTTGTCTTCTTTTACTTCCTCCCACTTTTCTTTTTGCCTACCTATCATTATGCAGTACAGCTCTCAGCTCCATTAAGGGCAAATGCTTAATTAGATCTTCTGGCTTTGTTTGTAAAACAAATAACTAATGATGGGTATAAAGGACAACTGTATAATCTTTACTATTATTTATCATCCTCAGCAGTGCCATGCATCTATAGTGAATACTTGAACTTTTGGAAGAAAAAAACAGTAAAGAGGTTAGCAAGATGAACCTTTTATTCCTATGTCTTATGATTTCACCTCATGCAGAGCTCATTTTAGACAATGAATCTGTCTTTTCTTTGCTTCATCTCATTGGTTAGATGCACCATTTAATAGTTCATCTCAAAAAGATATCTGTCTGCTTTCCCCTCCTTATATAGTATAAGGGCTCATTAAAACTGGATTTGTCTGTGGGTTTTCTTCTAAGTATCACAATACAGGACCTCATTTAAATTGAAACATATACTAGTTTCTTCCTAGACTCCTTTCCAAGACTTGATACCATATAATGACTGATTTTTAAAGGGTAATCTTACCATTTTTAGCATCTAATAGGCCTACATTCTAAAACAAGGAAGAAACAGAAATAACTTGCTTCACAGCACACAAGGATGGCATACTGTAATACAAATCCCTGTCTCTTCCCTTCTCCTTCCTATAGTATCATTGCTTTTTATATTAAAAATGCCTGCAGAAAGGTCTCTCTCTCAGTGACAGTGTAAAGTAAATGTGATTAAAGGATGTTCTGATGAACATGCCCCCACCTTGGTGGGGGAGTAGACTTATTATTCAGCTTCAGCTCTAAATTTTTTTTATGCTTCTCCCTTTATTCAAATATCCTTTATTCAAATATCCTTTCAAATGTCTAATAAAGCAAAACACATTCTTAATATTGCAATGTATAGCTGCTGATCCCTTATGTCACAAACCAATATTTACAGGAATAATCATAAGCATATGGTATTACATGAATCTAACTTCATAACTCCTTGCATCATCTCAAGCTACCGTCACTGTTCTGCCTTTGTTTTTCCCACTGGCTGGGCACCTCATATTCTTATTTTCCTCTGATTTGTTGAAAAACATTGCAAAACTGCCTCCTTTAAAATGAAAATTACCACTAGAAAAATCTCACTTTAGAAATCTTGAAACTGTTCTCTAAGATGTTGTTTGAGCCACCTTTCCAAAGAACACAGGTTAAGATCACCCCCCACTCCTTCCCTGACATATGTATCCTTTCTAAAGAGCTGTGGGCAGCTTTTGCATAAGCAAGAGGAATTGTGCTCTGTTTCTGTTGATAGGCATGGATAGTTTTGAAATACTTTTGGAGATTCTTTTCTACTATGTTCCAAACCCAGTTAATCAAGCAACTTAAATCCCAAGTAATACAAGATCTGCTTCCTTATTATCCCCTGTTCTTGCTATTCACAACTGTGGAAGTAAACTGGTCTGCTTTCCTTCTTTGTAGCTCCCTGAGAGACATTTAGCAGATTATCTGTCTGAAATGGGGAATTTCTAATTCAGCGCAGGAGAAAAAAACATATGGATTGCTGAAGCAAATAGATTTGTGGGAGGGAAGAAAAATCTGTTAGGTCATAAGTTTAGGAAGTAGGGACTACAAATTAATAAGCTTAGGGGGTAAGAATATTTTCTGGGAGCAAACAGATTTATGAATACCTGCAATGGAAAGGTTTGTGAAAGTGGATGAAACACATTAAAAGTTATGATGGATGAGGGGTGTGATAGAGACAGAACAATAGGGAAGAGCTTGAGTTCCTAACATGATATTGAAAGGTAAACCAATAGATTTCAGTAAATGTATAAAGACAGACCAGATGGATATATTACATAGGTGTATATAGATATATATCTATAATCATGCATATACACACACAAAATATTACTGTGGGCAAAAGAGAACACACCATATATACATGGAAATTTCAATTGTCAGCTTAATTAAAACCTTAAGAGTCTAAACAGAATACCTCATAATTATCTCCAGTCCAGCTAAGGTAATGGTATCACTCAGCACCCAAACTAATACAAAGGAGTTGCATTAATAGCACCTTTAAATTATCTGGTATCTATCCCTTTTTCTTGGTGTTATGCTGTCTTATCAGTGTGGTTTTGGGTCCAAAGGTCAGTGGTGTCAGTCTGCCCATGAACTGAGGAGGAAGCTGTCTACAAGAGCCATCAGCCGGGCCTGCAGAGAAGTGTGATGTTCATGGTAAGACTTTCTACCTCTCCAGGACTGGGATCCATTTCATAGAATCACAGAATTATAGAATGCTTTGGGTTGGAAGGGACCTTCAGAGGTCATCTAGCCCAACCCCCCTGCAGTGAGCAGGGACAGCTTTAACCAGATCAGGTTGCTCAGAGCCCCACTCAACCTGACCTTGAATGTTGCCAGGGATGGGGCCTCCACTGCCTCTCTGGGCAAACTGTTCCAGTGCCTCATCACCCTCATTGTAAAAAACTTCTTCCTTATGTCTAGTCTCAATCTATTCTTTAGTTTAAATCCATTACTCCTTGTCCTGTCACAACAGGCCTTGCTAAAAAGATTCTCCCCATCTTTCCTGTAGGCCCCCTTTAAGTACTGAAAGGTCGCAATAAGGTCTCCTCACAGCCTTCTCTTCTCCAGGCTGAACAACCCCAACTCTCTCAGCCTGGCCTCATAGGAGAGGTGCTCCAGCCCTCAGATCATTTCTGTGTCCCTCCTCTGGACCCGCTCCAGCAGGTCCATGTCCTTCTTGTGCTGAGGGCCCCAGAGCTGGATGCAGTGCTCCAGGTGAGGTCTCATTTGTGACTGTTTTTATATCTTCTCAGATCATAGTCTGTCTCATTTGCATTGGTTCCCAGCTACAGTTTGGAAATCGCACAATAGCCTCTCGAGCCACAACAATGTAAAGAAATTTTGTTTGCTGTTCAGTGACTACATTGGTGGGTCGTATCTTTACCATAGGGGACATTCACAAAGTTTCATCTAAACCAAACAAAACAGTGGTCACTTGGCCACCAGTCAACTGTTTAACCAAATCAAAGCCAGTTCCAACCAAGGCAATCCCAAAGCAGTCCTGAGACCCCACACTGTCTGTTTAATATGAAGTATGTGGCCTTTTACTAGTAACGGCCAAAGATCCTGTTTATTAGGATACATTATACATAGTCATATATGATGTGTACATTTGCATAGAAAGGACCTAACTTGAAAGTTCAAATGGACTGATAGGCCCTTAAAATATTTTATTTAGACTGTGTGAAATGACTTGTGTGATACTGAAATGAGGCTGAGAGTGTGTGGTGGTACATCTCCCCCCGCCCCGTTTTACTGTTCTGTTTTTCCCCTTTACTCCGTCTGCTTTACAATCTCAGGAATTCCAGGCCGCAGCTTTTGTGTAGCGAGCTGGTCAGTTAAGCGCTCCTTAATTGTACCAGACACTCCTACATGGCTGGAGCAGAGAGCGGCTCTGTTCTTATCAAGATTCATATCATGGCTAACGAGGGGAACGAGAACAAACAGCTACCCCGGACAGCCTTGGAACAGGGTGGTATCATCGCTGCTGGAATTCCAGCAACAAGCCGACCCGAATTGTGGCTTGGATGGAAATTTACTGGTGATTAAAGTCAATCATCTCACAATCCTATAAAACGGCAGTCCTAAGTGAGGCCCTTTGAGTTCTCCTGGACTGCCACGGGCCGCACCAGCATCTCCCTCTGATCGAAATGTCTCTCAGAGTCAGCAAAAACTAGCAGACTCCAAAAGCCTGCTGCTACCAGAACTCCATTGCCGGAGATCGACAACGGAGCCTGGGCTGCTGATATTCTTCACTCCTCGAGACTCTGCTCTCGCCCGTTGAGAAATGCCAGGGCATTAGACGTGAGTGTTTCACTAAACTCGAGGGGAATTTTTAACAGGTATACTATTTTCATATATGCATTTATAGTTGTAAGTGTGCATGCATGAATCAATTTAAGTAGTTTTGTAGATGTATGATTTAATTTTAAAAGGAGTTTTATATTGCTGTACTATTCTTATAGCACTAGTCTCCTAAACCGTTGACCAAGTCTGAGACTCAGAGTGGGCCCAGCCACACCTCGGCTCCTCTCTGAGAAGGAGTTTAGAAAGCAAGGGGGTCCATTCTGAACCTCGTGACTCAACGGGAGGGTTTCCGTATCCCCTACATACAATTTCTCTCTCTCATATAGTCCAATTTCCTTTATGTACTTTCCTATGTACTAGATATACATATATGCATATACATACGTTACCCTTATCCATATAAACCGTTGACCAAGTCTGAGACTAGGACTAGACCTAGCCACACCTAGGCTCCTCTCTGAGAAGGCATTTAGAAAGCAAGGGGGTCTAGTCTAAACCTCGTGACTCAACGGGAGGGCCCCCCCCCCCCCCAGCTTTCATTCCATATATATGCAATGCTTTTATGAATCATTTTAACTTGTTGTGATTTAATTCTCTTTTATGTGCTTCTATGTAGTAATAGAGTGAACCTTGCCATCTTTGAATCTGTAACTAAGTCACTGTTTTGATCAATTTTGTCTAATCACTTTATTAATCATTGATGATTGAGTGCTATTAAAAATACTATAATCAAATTCTGCAATTCGACATAATCAGCAGGATTCACAAACCTGCATTCGTGACAGAGTGCAAGAAAATCAGCTAAGTGAACACAGTCAGTTTTCAGCATGCTTTAAGCTTAAAGCTTTCACATGTTGTCTGTGTTCTGCTGTATTTACTATTATTTTTCTTTACTCAAAGTTTGGGAATTTCAGTTCTAATTTTATAGTCCTGTTGGCATGTTAAAGGGTATCATACTTCCTCATAGCAACACAGTTTTATGCAGAGCTTGTAGGTAGAGTGTATAGTGTTCTGTTAATTGTAGGAATCTTTTTATAGTAATAAGTTAAGTTAATTGGTAAGATCTGTATGCAACATCTTCCTTCAATATCTTTTACATTACAAATTAAGATCACATTTTGAGTAGGTTGTATTAACACCTTCATTTCACTTTTGATTGTGAAAAAATTAAGCCAGAAAATTATTAGTTTAATGATCTAAGAAAAACATTGGGACTAAGAATTATTTGGGAATTCTAAATAGTGCTTGCCTTTGCAATTCTGGCAAAGGTATTTAAGGGGGCAAGGGAGGAAGGGGAAAGTACCTGTATGATTTAAGAAATATGCAGTGGTGGGGAACACAGGGCTTCTGAATGTACAGTGTCCATATCACATACAAAAGTACTAGGTAAAGTACAAACTCATCAGTGTCGTACAATAGAAATGCCTTGCTATCTTATCATGAACAAAGCACGATATGCATGTGATTGTGCAACTTTTAAGGTCAAACTGAATCCTTAAGCTCAGTTCTGTCTGCTCTTGTTCATGCAGGCAAATCCTAGGTGTCACTGAAACTCAGTCAGATGAAAGGATATCAGCTTTAGGTGAGAGTGCAAGTAGAATGAGTGCTTCAGAAGAGATCCTTAAGCAACCTGTACAGGAAGTAACTTACAGCCAACTCTGGTAGTTTTGAGCGATCTAGAAGGATGGTTAGAGGCGGATTTGCTTTTGAGACAGAATCACTTCTAAAACTTCCCAACAGCCTTGGAAGGAGTGGGAAAATTGTTCCAACAATGCCCACAGGTTAATACTTCTTATAGAGGTAGACAGTGTTTTCTCTTACAATTTCTGTGTAAAGGTGGTATTTCAATCTCCAGCAGATGATTTTCCAGTCATTAGAATACACATGCAAGAAGACAGAAAGACAAGTCTAATATCATCCTCAGCCTGTGGTGTTTCAAATACACTTTTCTTACCAGTCTGGCTAGTTCTCTGCCTTAATTACCACACTTTTCTCAACTAGTCCATCAGAAGTTTTTTCTCCACCTTTGAGGCTACATGATTGCCTAGAAAACAATCAAGGCTTACTAACCAAGGAGAGGAAGAGAACAGTGTGCTGGTTGAGATGCTGAACCTAGAGGGAGTTTTCTAATTACAGTTCTTCAAATAATGTTCCTGTATTTGTATTAAACATTTTTGAATAAAAAGGTCTGGGGCTATGACCTGGATACAGTGTCATAAAAATTGCCTTATCTGGCCATTGCGTGTGTACTCTCTTCTTTTCCAGCAATTCTCAATTTATTTTTATTCCCCACAGCACAATTTTAGCAGAGATAGAGAATATCTCTCTGTTTCAGAACTGTCTGTAACACTGGGTTTGGAATAATCTCTAGGGAGGTGCAAGTTGTGGATTTGAATTCCCTTAGAAAGAGGAAGGAGCTGAAAATGAGTGAAAGGAAAATACTATTGCTACCACTATATAAAAGGAGGGCATCCCTCTCTTGGCTACTGTTTTAGAAGGAAGCAAATATTGTATATTCATTTTGTAAGAAGCCTTAAATGGCTGGCAGAAGTCAGATGTGATTTTAGAAGACCTGGGAAATCAAGTCCTAGAGGAACCTGCTGTAGAGAAACATGTGTCTCAGGTCTGTGTGCTCTGATTGGCTTAACCTGAGCCAACTTACTACTCTTCAAACTGGAAGGACAGTCAGGTTGCACAGAATAGCATAACTGGATTTGCCAAGGGAGCTCTCAATGTAAGATGAAGTGGAGTATAAGCAAATTTGCATAGCTGAATAGTGTTTTTCAAGGTTACCATTTTGAGAAAAAAAATTTAAATTCTGCCGGTATCTCTCTTAGATATCTGCTTACTTTTTGGGACTTGGGTCTATTAGTCACTTAAAGTGTTAGATTGCACTCTTAAAGCTTGGTTTAATGGCCATTTATGAAACTATGCTAATGCTAAGTATGTCACAGAAGCAATAGGAAACATTGGCTTGAAATAGGCTTTGAAAATTAATCGGATTGAAGTGCACAGAATTAAGCATTATTAACCAGAGAAAAGGAGTTCACTGTTTTTAATTTAACCTGTTGTAGTCTAACTTTGAAGAAGAGATGGTGCAGAAAAGGACAACATGAAAGTCTGTAAACTTTCTCCTCAATGAGATTTTAAAGATTAATTTACTAATTGTACAGTTTTGTCATATTACTTGCATTAAAATTCATTAACCACCAGAGTCATCTGTGCATTTGACAAGTAAATGTAAGCTGTCTGGAATTAGATTTGGTGTAAATAGTTTTTATTTGTGCAAAAAGTATGAGGTAGACAAAATTGTATAGCAATCCAGCCAACTTGCTTTCTCCTCTTGATGTTCTTGACAAGTTCCCAGATGTGTCCCAAGTGCAAAAAAATAGAAACCAACTTCAGCTAATTGCACTTAAATAAGTAAGTCCAGACAAAATGGAAGCTTTATGTTGAATTTTATTCTTTTCAGTAAATGATAGTTCTTCCACAGAGGTTAAGGTTTGCTAAAAGTATATATATAAAAAAATATTTGGTAATGAGGCATGTGCGCTATTTTAAATGACTCAGGCTGAACTCTAGAGTGGTGGTAGGACATGATTATTTTTTTCCAATACTTCCTTACCCATTAACAATCATTATATTTGTACTGCAAAGTAAAGGCCAAAAGTCATAGGCATAGGCATGAAGAGGCTGTAGCTAGAGCTGTGTGAGATAAAAGGGCACAATTTTTATTGTAGTCAAGAAGCAAAACCCAGCAAAACCTTTAATTTGCAAAATCAATAACTGAGTCCCCTGAGCTTCAGAATTATTTGGCATAAGAAAAAAAATTCCAGCTAATTGTTATGTAAGTTTGTAGAATTCTAACTGAAACTGATTAAGCATATACAATTGCAACCATATACTTTCCTTTGTCACCTTTCTAACAGACCACATGCGAACACCTTTTCCTCTAGTATAAGCCACCTTACAAACTAAATACCTGTTGTGGAAATAAATTTTCCTCAAGCAAATTCAGGAGTTCACTGTCTTTTCACCTATGAATAGACTGAGTTCTGATGGAGCTTCAAGATGAACAAAAAACTTAAAATACTTTAAAGCGTAAAATGTACATTTCACTTTCATAAACAGATGTTTCAAAATCAAAACTTAAGCTGATGAAACCTTGAATTTTATAAAAAATAGCATTCATACATTTCAAGTGTCTCTGGGTTTTAGAGCAGATTAGAACAAAATACGAGATCTGAAAAAACTCAAACTTGTGCATAGATGTCTGTGAGTTTAAGGGTAAATTTTCACCCTTAGTTAGGGATCTTTTTTTGAGATCAGTAACAACCAGAGATTCTACCATTTTTTGCCACACCACTCCCCAGATTTCAGTATACTGCAGTACTACTCATATAGAGTGCTATAAAATGTTACATTTGATCCATAATGAAGGTAATGTATCTAAAGTCATGATAGTTAGAAACTTCTGTCAGCTTAATGAGCCCAGGAATGGCAACAGATGCAGTACTTGTCTGTTTCAAAACATCTTGAAAGTAGAATAGCTCATAAATGTATTTTTAATGACTCTTAGTTTGTGGTTAGCATTATGGGTTACTGCTGAATACTCTTTTCTGTGTATATGACATAGTGTGAGATTGTCAATTGCCATTCACATTTTCTATTAAACTTCGCTGCATTTACCCTTTCTCAGTTCTTCACTGGAACATCAGCAACAGAAAAGGGCAGAATACTATTTCTGTTCTGCAAGTGAATTTGGACTAGTATTACTCAAGGTTAATATACTGCTGGAAATACAGTAGCTTATTTGGTAGTAAAATGAATCCAAATGGCTATGGTCTTTCTTAAAATATGCATCTTGGTTTTAATAACCTCTTAAATATGCCTGAAGGAGAAGAAACAGAATGGTAGATTTTAGTGCAATTTTGAATTGGAGGTCTATGTCAAATCATGTCTTCCTCTTAGTAGAATTTATTTTGGAAGTGTAGGACTTCATATATTGGGTTCTCTTAGGTTTGCACAGTTGGGTGTGTAAAAGCTTTGGCAACAAGGAAATCAAATATGCAGTAGTATATTTAGATGTTTGTTTGTAATAGCCTCATATCTGCTGTGTGCACAAAGTTTCTGTTTTTCTAAATGAAAGTATAGATACATCAGATCTTGAAGAAATATGTTGTTTATGACTGTAAAACTAACATAAAGTGTCACTAGCTCTCTGCAAATTTTATGCTTTCTGCAATTTAAGCATAAGGAAGCACACAATTACCATGTATTATTAACACAATACAAAAAAGTCTAAACATAATTCTCAACTTTGCAATTCTTTTGAACCATTTTAAAGAAATTAGCAGAAAACGTTAGTGCTCCACTGTCTTGTTCTGCAAAGCACAGACATGTACATAGTAAAAAGGATAACAGCTTATTTTATCAGATATATTGAAATTATACTTTCCCAAAACTTAAAAGTCACTGTACCAACACCTTTCAAAAACAGTGCATCCCTTCATTTAAGTGCATTCTATACAACAAACCAAGCCTGAATAAATTGTTTAAAGTACAAGTGCATCTTTCATCAACAATACTTCTGACGGACACACAAGAAAAGAGATTTACATTCTGCTCTGAAACAGAGAAAAGGGAGTTTTAATGAAGAAACAGACTGTTTCTCATTGGGAAAAAAACAAAACAAAACAAACAACCCCAAACCAAACCTCATTGTATTCATAATCATCTTTATTTACAAAAACACAAACAAGAATTTTGTAAATCTTGAAACAAATAAGAACACCCTGTAAAACAAAGTATAGCATTGCCATTACTAGTAAGAGGCCACAGGTGTTACAATGAATTTGCAAGACCTCAGGATGAAGGCTTGTCAGCTTTGCTTTGCCTGAAGGTGTCTTGTGTCTTGAACTGCCAGCAATTTGTTTTTACTTAGTTTGACTATAACAGTATTTTTTCTAATTATACCTAATTTTCTAATTATAATCATTTTAGGCTATGCCTAATTTGTTTTATTTTGTACAGTTCCACTGCATTTTTTATAGACATAGTAGAAATAAGTTGTTATTCTGTGCAGAGGGAGATATTTGCAGCTAACACGATGATGCAGCGCACCATGGTACGACAGCAGATGTCCTGAGAAGCAAAGACACAGGATGTGGCATAGAGGATCACAGGTCTGGCATAAGGGACAGGTCACAGGCCTGGCTCTGTAGGTCCCACAGCTAAAAACAACTCACCCATGGTCAGTTAAAGAAATGCAGACCTGGACCTGGATAAAAGTGGGTTTAGGGGTATCACCAACAACAAAGAAAAAGAATTTAACACACATAAAATGCTCCATAGGTGGTGAAACAGCGAAGAAAGAGAAAGATGCAAAAGTATTTTAGCAGGAATACAAAAATTACCACAAATCATTTTCTAGAAGGAGAAGGAAGAAACTATCAATATTAAACTCCCTTTAGGGAGTTTATTCCCCAACCCAGCAGACAGAAACCATCAACTTTAAGATCCCAGTGAGCACTAGAACAGTGACAAAAGAAGAAGCAGAAACTTCTCCCTACCATTATTGAGACTTTTTCTGTAATAGTGTTATTCTTAATTTCTTATTTTTCATTATTTTTCTGTAATAATTGAATCTGTACTAGTAACACTTTGATTAGACTCAAGATTTCAATTATACTAACAATTTCTTGGCTTTACATAACAGCTTCTTGTTTTTTCCCCATGTTTTGAGCGTAACACCCAGGGATGAAACCAGCACTTGCATCTGTCAGGGGAAAAAGGCATTCACTTGAGAAAAATATGACCTGTATTTATAAAGGTAGTTATGGCAGAGTGTGTTTTGCCTTCCACAAAATAGTAAGTATGAAAACTGCACAAAGAACTCTTTTTGCTGACTCAGCCTCCTGAATTGCAATTCATAATTATCGTGAAATTTGGCACCTGCTGATATTTCTGGTAGAAATCATCTCAAAGGAGATGGAGACAGATGAGGTTAAGGTTCTCAGTGGCTTTTTTCCTTACACCAGTGATCAGTTATAACCCTTCAATGGTGGAAATTACACAACATCACACAAAAATGTCGCTACTGTCCTAGAATTGTTTTCTAAATACATATCTATGCTCTTCACCTTAACATCTTGTCACCACAGATCCTTCTCCTGAAGCTCTAAGGAATTATGGACAAAATGACTAGGTAACGTTAATCTTACCCTTTTCCATTTCAAGCCTCTTTCTTCTCTGTCTCCCTCCTTCTCTCTCACACACTCTTCCACACACATGCTCAGTAAAGTTACTCTGACATTACTGGTTTGTGTTTACTTTTTATTTTTCAATTGCCACATATTTTGTCTGTTCATTCCCCCCCCCCCCAAGCATCCTTTTATCTGACTCCTTTTGATCCTGGATGAAACCTAAAATTGAAATTTATTTTGAAAGACTTAGCAAAACAGTCTCAGGCATTTCTGAGCTAAAAATTAAATAAGCTCTGGAAACGGTGAAAAATAACTCTTTCGCAAGCTGCAGTGAACAGCAGTAAAACAGCTGTATTTTTATATTTTTGCATTCTTAATGAAATAGCATATCCACATATTATGCTGGCATTTCTTAGGTTAGAAAGTAAAAAAAAATTCTTACACTATTTTTATCTTCTTCACCGTAGTAGGTATAAACACTTCACTAGCAACAACTGCTGAGTAAAAATATGTTCTATTTCAGGCAAGTAAAAGGTTCCTGGATGGCAAATCAAATGTTTATTTAAAGTAAGCAAGGCTTGAGATAAGTTGTATCTTTTATTAAACTATAACTGTTGTACCTGGAAAAGAGAGATGCATTTGACTATATAAGCACTTAAAGTTCTTGGGAAGTTAGTTTTTTGCTTCGTCTTCTGATTACATCATCTGGTCTTAAAAAAACATTACTTTTCCTATGAATCTCTCCTTACCTGTTTCATGATTGTCCAAGATATTCATAAAAGAACATCACTACTTTATGTAAACTTGTCATGGTTTAACCCCAGCCAGCAGCTAAGCACCACGCAGCTGCTCACTCACTCCCCCTGCCCTGATGGCATGGGGGACAGAATCGGAGGAGTAAGAGTGAGAAACACTCCTGGGTTAAGATAAGAACAGTTTAATAATTGAAATAAAGTAAAATAGTAATGATAATAATAACAATATAATAATGATACTACTACTAATAATAATAAACAAAGCAAGTGATGCACAATGCAATTGCTCACCACCCACTGACCGATACCCAGACAGTTCCCGAGCAGTGATCGCTGCTCCCCGGCCAACTCCCCCCAGTTTCTATACTGAGCATGACGTCATATGGTATGGAATAGCCCTTTGGCCAGTTTGCATCAACTATTCTGGCTGTGCCCCCTCCCAGTTTCTTGTGCACCTGGCAGAGCATGGGAAGCTGACAAGTCCTTGACTAGCATAAGCAGTACTTAGCAACAACTAAAACATCAGCATGTTATCAACATTCTTCTCCTACTAAATCCAAAACACAGCACTATGCCTGCCAGCTACTATGAAGAAAATTAACTCTATTCCAGCCAAAACCAGGACACAGGTGCACAGAAACTGGGAGGGGCACAGCCAGAATAGTTGATCCAAACTGCCCAAAGGGCTATTCCATACCATATGAGTTCATGCTCAGTATAGAAACTGGGGGCGGGGTGGGGGGTGGCCGGGTGGCAGCGATCGCTGTGGTTGGCGGGTGGTGAGCAATTGCATTGTGCATCACTTGCTTTGTATATTATTATTACTATTATCATTATATTGTTATTATTACTACTACTATTTTACTTTATTTTATTTCAATTATTAAACTGTTCTTATCTCAACCCAGGAGTTTTCTCACTCCTCCAATTCTCTCCCCCATGCCATCAGGGCAGAGGGAGTGAGTGAGCGGCTGCGTGGTGCTTAGTTGCTAGCTGGGGCTAAACCACGACAACTACCAAGCATGCTAGAATTCAGTCAGGTTTATGTGACAGTTTTAATACTGAGTAAAGGATATTTTCAATTTACAAAACAAATATAACATCCAATATCCTCAAGTTTAATCCTCAAGTGTTCTCAAGCTTAATCCAAAAGTCTGCATGCAGTGACTGAATAACTAGAAGCCACATTTAGAGAAATGAAACATTTCAAAATTATAAGAAACAACAAAAAATTCCCACACTGAAACCATAAATCCAGACAACTAACCTGTTTCCACTGTTGTCCCATTAAGCTCAGTTTTAAGGCTATGCAAATAATTTGTACATACATGATTGAGAAAGTGCTTATAGGAGCAACTTAGGTGCTTCAGATGCTTAGCAGCAGAAATTAAGTTGCCCAAATAAAATTAGTGGAACTACACTAACAGTACCACATCAAATAATGGCCTGACTTTCTACTTCATAAAAGTCTGCTTATCTTTTCCCCTTACATTTCTAATATTTTAAAAAAAAAAATCCTTTGCTGTTACAGAAATTCCTACTCCTATGAACAAGCAAAGAAAGAATGTCTGATGCATGTAACAGTATTTTTTGAGAGCAATGTATTCACCATTGCAAAACCTCAGCGCACCAAGAGTCTGACTTACCACATCACACACAATATTTTGACAGTCTGTTCTTGTTAAATGCCAATGAAGCATGAAGAACACCAAGTTGAATGGTAAAGCTCGTTTGCAAGTAGATTCAGTTGCTGCTTGGTTTTCACACCTTTATTATCTGTCCTGGGGTCCAAAAAATGTCTACCTACTCTTTATGCTTGAAACATGAACAAGGGTGTATTATAAACAAGCCATTCATAAGAAGTGATAAAACTATGAACTTACCACTCCTCTGAAGTATTAGCACCTTTTCCTGTCAGTGTTCTACTTAATAAGGACTGGCAAAAGATCAGGTCATTAAAATTCTAAAGGCTATAAGCTGCAGACAGTTTGCTAGCTTTTCATCATATCACATAATTGACTCTTTCAAAATACAAATATAATTAAACAATTTTTAAAAATTCATGTAGGGTCAAAGACTTAGTGTTAAGAAAATAAATTTCCAAAGTGTCAATCCAATCTTTGCCAGATATCAGAGTACTTAAATGACTGAAAATAGTTAAGCACAAAATAATTGTATTTTAGAAAGATAATTAAAGAAATTAATCAGATTAAATATGATCACAAATTTATTCCCCCAAGGTGTGTGAATTACTTGCAAGTGACATTTTTGCTTTTTGAAGTAAAATATATACTTTTTCAGAGAGAGAGAGAGAGGGAGGGAGAGAGAGAAGATACTTACATAACCAAAATAACACCTGAGATTTTGGAAACTCTTCTTTAAATATTCACAAGTTACTAAAGTTTTAAAATCCAGACTGACTTATCAGAAGTCATTTATCATTTTAATTTTTATTAACATATGAATTGGAGGCTGCAGGTAAAACCATAGCCAGGATGCACTACAGGCTAGACACATAATAAGCAATGGTGTTTGAAAACTTACTCTGAAAGGCCAGTTGGAAAAACTCAGCAACACAAATTGTGGTCACAGGATCCAAGTAAAAGTACTTTCTTTTTTTTTTTTTTTTTGTGGCTTTCTCCCATTATAACTTTTCACTGTCTTCTACACAAAGCCAGAATCTTGTTTCAGGAATAAATAGGGGGAAAAAAAATGCTTTTTATTCTATTGGTGTTTTTCACATATGTCAAGTAATAGAGTGTGCATAGAGAGCAAAATTCATTATAAAATCCAAAGATATGTTTGCAAATTTTTTTGCCTTTTATAATTCACATACCTTCAATTATAAGTAAGAAAATTACCAGCTACTGCTCTAAATTTGGACATCTTCCAGGTACTATTTATCCTCACAGAACTTTTTAAGCTGCAGTGGAGAATGTTCTTAACACTGTGTTAACCAGCATAGTTAATCTCCATGTGTAGTCAAAAATTCAGAGAAGTAAGCACCACAAGCAGACAGCAGCTACATTCAGTACGAAACTCTACATATGAATCTAACGTATATAGTTCATGTATCCAGTATAAATCTTCCACCCATTCACCTCTCACCATCAATTTTGCAGAATTTTCTGAGTAACATAATGGCATAATATCACAAAGATAACAAATGTGTTTTATCAAGTCTGTTTCCACTGGCAATAATCAATGAAAGCCATAAAAGTATTTATAAATTTTGCTGTTGGAATTGTCTAACAATTCCTATGAATTCTTATTATAAATCAAAACATTATGCTAGATGCTGTCCCAAGTAAGAAGATGCATTGGGTTTATGTGGTGAGGCTTTGGTGGGGAGAGGGGCTGCGGGGCTGGCTTTCATAAGAAGACATAAGGAGCTGCCCCCATGTTGGACAGGGCCAGTTCCAGCTGGCTCCAGGATGGACCCGTGATGTTGGTAGCACCTCTGTGATAACATATTTAAGAAAGGGTAAAAAAAGCTGCACAGCAGCTGGGAGAGAGGAGTGAGAGAAACAAGATCAGTAAAGGAAGAGGGGGAGGAGGTGTTCCAGGTGCCAGAACAGAGACCCCTGTGCAGCCCATGGTGAAGACCATAGTGATGCAGGTTGTCATCCTTCAGTCCATGAGGTCCACAGTGGAACAGATATCCACCCTGCAGCCCATGGAGGACCCCACACCAGAGCAAGTGGGTATGCCCTGAAAGAAGCTGAAGCCCATGGACAGCCCATGCAGGAGCAGGTGTGTCCTGTGGAGAGGAGCTCATGTCAGTGCAGGTTTTCTGGCAGGAACTGTGACCTGTGGAGGACCCATGGTGGAACAGCCCGTTTCTGAAGGACTGCACCCTATGGAAAGGACCCATGCTGGACCAGTTCACAAAGAACTGCAGTCCATAGGAAGGACGCACACTGAAGAATTTCATGAAGGACTGTCTCCTGTGGGTAGGACCCCACACTGGAGCAGCGGAAGAGCATGAGAAGGAAGGAACAGCAGAGACAAATTACTATGAACTGACTGCAACCCCCATTCCCCATCCCCCTGTGCTGCTCTGGGGGCAGGAAGTAGAAGAGTTGGGAGTGAAATTGAGTCTGGGAAGAAAGGGGGCGTGGGGGGAAGGTGTTTTCAGTTTTGGTTTTTTTCTGATGTTATTAATTGGCTTAAACTAATTTAAATAACCAAATTTAAACTAATTTCCCTAAGTTCAGTTTGTTTTGCCTGTGATGGTAATTGGTAAATCATCTCTCTGTCTTTATCTTGTCTCAAGACCTTTTTGTCATTTATTCTCCTCCTGTCCTGTTGAGGAGGAGGAGGAGTGACAGAGTGGTTTGGTGGGCATCTGGTGGTCAGCCGAGGTCAACCCACCACAGCAGACTAATCGTACCTTCTAGAACAAATAGGAAATAGATACAGAGAATGCTAGAGAAGATGCAATGATACTAAACAAACAAAAAACCTCTTGAAGACCTTTCAGCAGATGTAGAATGTTTGATAAACTACAAGGAACAATGTCAAGGGAAGAAAATCAGGAGAAATTGTCCCTTGTCCCAGCTTGTCCCAGGTAAAAAGCTATAGAAGGAGAAAATTTTTCACCCTTAAGAGTAAGAACTGGTCATAAGAAAATGTCAGATAGATTCAGATTACTAAATAAAAACAAAACAGGAAACATTGCCTAATTATACTTTTTAATACTCTAATTAGATTACAAAAATAGACCAAAGCCTAGAACAATCTACTTTGTAACAAGTTAAGTCCATCTATGTGTTGTATTTGTAACAGAACAGCTTTGTATCAGTGATTAGTTAATAGTAAACTTGTTAATGCCGATATTCATGTTCATATGGAGGTTCACCCCTGAGGCAGCAAGAAGACCCTTGCATTTACCATCTGAAGTCTGGAAAAAAGAATCCTTAATAGTCTGTGCGATTATTATTTTTTATTAACATCTTTACATTTTTACAGTATTTTTACAGCAATCTAAAACTCTCATTATTAATATACTTTTCCCTATGTTACATTTATATAAATGATATGAGTTTTATAGTCATTAATGGCATAATAATTATTAATTCATCTTCTTCATTCCAAATGAATAAGGAATACATTTTCTGAAGGTTTTCTTTTTCTGAATTTGATTAGTTGGTCTCTCTTGTGTCGAAGCTCATCTCTTGGGTTCCACCCAAGCTATGAAAAACGCTATATATACCAACCATATAATCCCAATGCCTATAGAAATTAAAACTTGTTGAAAATTTTCTAACAAGATGTGAGGGATGAAATGGCTGGACATTTGTCTGGAAGCTTGCGCACATGAAGCCCGCAGGGCCCTGCAGGAAAGCGCGCGGGTGTCGCCCGCTCGCACGGCAACAAGGCCGGCGGCGAGGCCCTGGTAGCGGCCTGCTGGGAGCAGGCGATCGGCTGTGGGCCTGTGCACGCGGTCGGCGCGTGAGACCCCGGGCACAGGGGGCTCGGAGACGCGGGCTACGTGCCCTCGCCCTGGGCAAGCATGGCGCGAGGGAGTTCTGCGCAAGCGTGAAGTTGTTGCCTCACTCACGCAGTCTGGAAAAGACCCCGGTGTGATCACCCACCACCGAAGACCCCAGAAGCACAGACCCCTGGGATGCCACAGATCCATGGTGGTGACTGCGCTCTTCTATCCTGAACTCTTGCTTAATTTTCCTATCTTGTCTTCCTTCTTTCTCTATTGCTATTTTTCTCTCTTCTCCGAGTGGTTAATAAACGGGCAGACTTACGACGTCTGGCCTCGTTTGTGTCTTAATCTCTCTCGAAGGGATGGAACCTGAAATGAGAGGTTGGTCTAGCTGCCCCTAGCCCCCCAGACTTGTCTGAGGGTGGTTAGAACACAAGGGGACCCTCCTCTCATCCAAATCAGATCGTAACACAAGACCTCCCAACAACGAATCCATGAGTATCAAAATGGTCCATGAGAACTTTTTTTCCAAGATGTTCAGTCTGTCCAAGAATTCCTCAGCAAGTGACTCCTTGAATGTCCCAATACTTAGATAGCTCAGTCTCTCATGCTCCCCCCTGCAGAAAAGTAGTTGGCTCTACACATACTTCTGAGGAAAGCTGGTGCTTCACGTCTGAAAAAATTCTTATTCCTGTGACCTTCATTGTCTGATGAGTATGAAAACCATGATCTATTGGGTATGGGGAAAAATCAATTCTCAAAGAGCAGGAGCTCACCCCATTGATCCGACCTTCCTTGTTCAAGCAGGGCCACCTAGAGCAGGTTGCCCAGGGCTGTGTCAAGGCAACTTTAGAATATCTCCAAAGAAGGAGACTCCACAACCTCCCTGGGCAACCTGTGCCAGTGCTCAGTCACCCCCACAATGAAAAAGAGTTTCCTGAAGTTCAGAGGGAACCTCCTGAGTTTCAGTTTGTGCTCATTGCCTCTGGTTCTGTCACCGCTTTTCAGAGCCTGGCTCCATCTTCTTTGCACCCTCCCCTCAGGTATTTACATGCATTGATAAGATCTCCCTGAGCCTTCTCTTCTCCAAGCTGAACAACCCGAGCTGTCTCAGCTTTTCTTTATATGAGAGATGCTCCAGCCCCTTAATCACCTTTGTGGCCCTGTGCTGGAATCTCTCCAGTATGGCCATGTCTCTCTTGTACTGGGGAGCCCAGAACTAGAGCTAGCACTCTAGATGTGTCTCGCCAGTGCTGAATAGAGAGGAAGGATCACCTCCCTTGACCTGCTGGCAACACTCCTCCTAATGCAGTGCAGGAAAACCTTAGCTTTTTTCTTGCAAGGGTGCATTGTTGGCTCATGTTCAACTTGATGTCCACCAGGACCAACATCTAGAATTTCAGAAGCCAAAAGGAATATAGTCCTTTTGCTAGACACAAACCAGCAAAGGTGTGGAGTACAGTGGTAGTAGATTCTGAGGTAATCTCAAGAGCAAAAAGAATATCTGTTGAAACCTCAGCTGAAATGATGAAGTAGTTGAGTTCAGGAGCAAATAAGAGAGAAGTAAGGAGAGACAGAAAGATAAAGTAATGGAAAAGTATGAACGTGACACAGTAGCAGAGAATACAGCAGTAGACACAAAGCTGAGTGAGGGGTCGCAAAGAAAAATGTATGAGGGAAAAACAAGGAATACAGGAAAGTGGGAGTATTTCTCAGTAATGGATACTTTTGTGCCTGTGTTATCTCTTTCTGTCTAGCCATCTTTATCTTTATATGACATTTTTGAAATTGCATGCTTTCTTTCCTTTTCCCTATTGGTTAGCCTCCAGCTATTTCTGCTCCTTCTTCTAGTCTGACTGTTTCTGTCAGACAAGAGCTCAAATGAGACGCCTACATTCAGGTATTATACAAAAGTAGAAATACTCTATGAAAAAGTACTTTTTAAAGGTCTGTAATACACTGTATGTGCACTATTTGAAACATGTTATGAAAATTCCATTTCATAATTTTTTGTGTTTACTATTCAGAAATTCAAATGTATAGACATGGCAGTGATCATTACAGTTAAGGCTTCAGAACAGTTACGCATCTAAATTATCTATTTTCATTTGCTGTAACCT
The DNA here is from genome assembly GCF_030463565.1 of Pelecanus crispus. Lineage (NCBI taxonomy): Eukaryota > Metazoa > Chordata > Aves > Pelecaniformes > Pelecanidae > Pelecanus > Pelecanus crispus. The sequence goes on along the minus strand of NC_134646.1, from coordinate 65,201,225 downwards.
CTGAAATTTTAAACTTGCAGTTTTCTGTGATTTGTCTTTGCCTGGAGCAGGATTTTTTGGGGAAGAGACATCAACAAAGCTTCAAAGTTCTTCTGTCTCTGAAGAGAACATTATCTATTTTTCCATTATAAAAAATATAAAGTAAAAACTTGCAAGCACGTTAGGAACAGCTCTAGAACTAAACCAGCTGGGGTTAGGAAATTAAATTTGGGTTTGAAGTAGAAGACATTTGAAGATTCTGCTGAAAACTGACTTTGATTCAACAGTTATGACTCCTTGCCACAGTACGTTATGCTTGTGCATTTCATTTTGCATGAGATTTTTCTATTAAATTGTAATGTGTTCCCATGAAAAAAGATATGAAGCAAATTTATAGTCTGATACAAAATGTAGGATAACCACAAACAACTAGACTATAAAAAGTTTAAAAATCCTTGCATATACTATAGTCCAGAAATACCATCACAATCTACCCTGGAGTCTTAGCACCTGACAGCTATGAAAGTATCTGCTGGTTGCACTGTAATTAACACTTAATCCAACACATATGCTGAGATGTACTTTTTGAGAAATAGAATGTAAACAAAAGGTATAATCATTACAACATAGACATTGCTATATGTTATATATTACTACACAATCATTTCAAATATTATTATTGGTCACTGACGTTGTCCTAAAAACATATTATAAACAGAATAGACAACTTCATGAAAATAATGACAAAACTTGATATCCTGTGAAGTTCACTTCACTTCACTTATAGAAACTAGAAAATTTCTATTACAAGAAAATAAAATAAATATTCATACTGTAAATGGCATGGGAATATTCATATTTGTAGTTAATATGTTTAATTGGGCATTTTAAGCATTTTAATTTTAGCTGAAATCAGCTGATAAACTCATCTAGTACTTTACAGTATACAACTCTCACTCAGGACTGGAAGCAATTTTAAATTATCCAGGACTTCTTAAAATGCCTAAAAACAAGGTTAAGAGGAAGAACAAGGTAAACTCTGTATCAGGACTGAAATAATAACTCTTGATAGAAGCGTGACACTGATATCAACTCACAGTGGAGAAAAGGACCCATTTCTGAAAAAAGACTGAACTTTACAATGAAAGATGCTCAGAAACACTGGACAAGGTACTGGAAAGTGCGTGGCACCCTTTCTAAAGCTAAGAGACAATACTAGTCTACTGACTTCGGTATCAAAATGCTTTAAACCTCCATTAGACTGCATTCCAGTGGACACATTCAAAACAAATACTATAGCAATTTTTTAAGCCATTGGTTTAAGGCACAACTACTGCATAGCACTGAAAAAGGCAGGCTAAAAGCATAGGTCAAGATGTTTGATAGCTTGTTCTTACACAAGTTCTCATGTTAATGTGTTTGTGAAAAACAGTCCATGAAAGTAAGTCTGTAGCATATCACATCTCATCTACATCTTGGCATCCCCTTAGGCAATGAGTGATCTTGCCCAATTGTCACACTGGCATAGTAGAAAAACATGGATAAAGCAACATTGCTGTTTGAATTTTAAGCTGTAGTTGATTCACATGGTAGAATGTCAGCTCAAGAGCATTCAGGTAGGAGAGGACATACAGTCATGCTGAATTCTCTGTGTGCAAATTCAGTTTTATCCTTTATCACTTTATAATCAGCCTAGAAAAGAGTTTCTTCTCATATTGAAGAAATGGCAGTTGAGACGCTAACTTTTCAACTTTCATTTTTCACCTTTGTTACAGGCATGTCTTTAAAAACCATACCTTTCCATGCCTCAAGCTGTTATGTGCAGCTAGGGTAATACTTTCAGTGACCTCTTGTATTTCAAACTTTAGCAAAGTCAGCTGGTCACTAATTCTATAGTTGAACAAATAACGTGATTTATTTATCACCTAGAAAACACATATTCCTTGCTAAAATAAACTCTGCTGATATCTTTTCTTGAACTATTGTAGTTTTTTTCCCTCTGTTTTGTTTGTTTGCTTGTTTGTTTGTTTTGGGGTTTTGTTTCATTTTGTTTTGTCGGTGCATTTTAGAGCTGAAAGACTCTTTCCAAACTTATGGGAATATGTATCAGGTATTACTTAATGTTACCTACAAATATTACTAGAGACTGAAACCTTTTTCCCTCTATTTTTCTTTAGGTAAATTGTCCTCAAATGAGTTTGAAGTGTATAACCATGTGTCACCTAACTAGCATTATTAATTTCCTTTCTAAAAACTCATAAATCCAGTCTTTGTTAAATTAATATTGTGGTTTTGGTTTGGCTTTTTTTTTTTTTTTTTTGTAAAGTTCAATTGCCAGTAGCTATTACTACTATTACTAGACATTCCAAGACAACATTTGCCAAAAAAATGTATTTTCTGGAGATGGAAAAAAATTTGAAAATTTCCAAAAGAAAAGAGAAATTAGTTCTTTAAAACCTAGGCTTTCCTAAAAGATGATTGAATTTCTTAGTGACACACAAAGTCCACTCTATTGACTTTCTGAATCCTTGTTATAGGAGTCTTTGCGGAACTGTTAGTGTGCAAATGCATATGCTTTGTCAGCAAAAATATTGTCCTCTCCTGGAAGTTCTTTCAGGCTGTATAAACAGCCTTTGAAGTCTGTCATTAAAACAGGATCTGGGAATAAGCAGTGGAAATTGCTTCGTAGTTGATTACATAAATATTACTTGAAGTGCTGGACAGCTCAATAATAGCTCTAAAAATAATTTAGATCCAGAAATTACTCTTCAGTTGTCTGTGGTCTATCATCTCACACTGAAATACTAAGATTAAATTAATGATCAATGACTAACAAAATTACTGTCACAAGTGGTAAAATCACTGACTTTTGAGAGGACTGTAAGTGGGTTTATTATGTTGTAGTAGTGGGTAAACAGCATGATATTTATATTTTGTTGCTTATGCATTTGGGAAAGTATCAGGGAAATATAAAAATAATTAGAATGAGTTCATTATTTTCTAAGGAATGAGAACAAGAACAAAGCAGAAATAGCAACAATAGAAGTGCATTAAAAAAACCCTTTTGATGTGGTATTAGATTCTAAATGCCTTCCTTCACTAATTCAACAGTCATTCATAATAACTGGAAAAGCAAAAACAAATGGAAAAATGGGAATAATAGACTTGAATCTAAAAAGTTAGTAATATCTCAGTCGCATCACTCAAACTGAAAATAACAAATTATATGCAAATGGAGTAAACATTAGCCAAAGTGAATTAATTCAGTGCAGTGGCAAAAACACAAGTAGAATGATATAATTTGTTATTTCTACTTACATGTTTTGGACAGTTAATATTAATTGTGTTCAAGAATGCATGTCTCCTCTATGTTGCTATCACACCAAGAGATACTTCTGTAAGCAATTAACATAATTCTTATGAAATTGTTGAGGTATATACCAACAAGATAATTTCAACCTATCATTTTTTCTTTGCCTATCCTTAGGTGGTGTTTACAAAATTTTTTCCTTTTTTTCCAATGGCCCATTGCTGCTCCCAGACCAAGGAAATTCCAAGAAATATACAAAGAATTTATATTAGTCATTGGTATTTGAAAGGCTGTCAACTTTTGCTTTCAGTCTGTTCACACTTGGAAATATACTTCTCTATAGCACAATGAAAAAAGTTGTAGGTTCATGTGAAATATTCAGTTAAGCTTTTTTTCTTATGTTTGTACATAGCATGATTAATTGCCATTACTTCCTTCTTTTAAATCACCAGTGATCCATCAAGTGGCTTGTACCATATTTATGCCTATTATAATTCAAAGTTTTCCAGTGATACTCCAGATAATCTTTATATACATGATATGTTTCTCATTTCTAAAATGAATTTTTTACTTTTTCCATACAAAGATACCCAGTTGTGTGAGGTATAGGTTTTTAGGCTTTACTGTTGTTTTATGGTCAGAGTAATGTGATGTTACCTATTTTTTTGGTAATAGCAGATTAGTTTTATACATATTAATCTGTAGTTTGCCTGGAATGGAAACTCTAGAAAATAAAAAAAAAATGCATATGAAGAAAATAGAAGAATATAGTACGATGGATCCATGAATATGGGCAAATAAGAGAACCGATGACCATGTTGTCATCAAGACAGGTGGTTAATTAGCATCTAAAGAGTTAGTTCCAACAAGTTATCTGTCAGAAGATAAATACAAATCCACACTGAGAAGACAGCTAAAATGTGAACACAAATTTAATAAATGTCTGAAGAATAAAAGTAGCAGAAGAAATAAAATGTCATGCTGATTTCTAAAGTTGTATAACAGGATAACTTTAATTAAATATTTAGCAAGAACAGCCAATAATCTTCTCAGAGAATGTTTCTGTATAAACAGTTCTGAGGTTGTCAAATATTACAGTGATCAGGTTAGAACCTTTCCAGTGAAAAAGAGTGACAAATGAAAATTAAGAGTTTTTTTTAAGACTGGACAGACTGGAAAGTTGTGGAAGCCTTGATAGACAAGAGAGAAGTGATTCCTTTGGCACTCACCCTCCTCCCACTTCCTAATCAATCTTGCTTTAAATTAAATGAGTCATGCAAACAGGAAAATTTTGATTTCTGAAGTGAAAGTGAAGGCATAGGCCATGGTGCTTCAGGTTTTTCATCAAAATAATTTTAAAAAGTGGAAATCTTGTCATATAAGATGTGTTATTTTTAAAGATGTGCTACAAAAACAGATACAGAAAGTGTATACAGACCAATGGTAAATGTGCATAGAAAGACCCAGAGTAACAGGCAGAAATATAAGGATATGTTGTTAAATTACTGTTCCCTGTCAGTATATCTATGCAAAGTGTCTCTCAAGGTCTCTCTCAAGACCTGTAAGGAGACCTTAGTATGTCATCCTAGTTCATTGTTTATTCAAAAGGTCTGCCTTCTGCTCTCACTGCTTAGTGTTTTTCTCCTTTAAAAGACCATTCATGCATGTCTACATTGGCACAGAACAGAGTCATGGGACACCTATGGCTCTATGTAGTGACCCTGAAGCCCTAATTTTATTTCTTGAATATTTTATTAATTTCAAAAAGAGTGATTATTTTTTTTTTCCTAGCAGTTTGACTTCCCATTCTCATTTAACACTGGTAATTACATCCATGTTTACTTCCTTGGAATAGTGATATCAGAACCATAGTGACTTCTTAGTAGACATAACACATACGTTTCCGACTACATTTTTCACAAAAATAATAAATATTAGTAAAAAATAAGTCTATATTTTTCTATTTATAAGTGGAAAATATAGACTTTTCAACAAGCAAATAATGAGCAGGTTATTAGGTTATTAGCAAGTTATCTTCAGATATATCGATATTCAGTAAACGAGTAGTTAGCTAACTCTTTAGGAAGGATTCTTTTTAACTTTCTACTAGTTAGTCAGAGATTTACTGACATGTTTTTTCCTCGCCTATTTTATCCCAAAGCCATCCTGTAGTGCTGGGGAAACCACTTGTTCTCAGTTGCTCAGCTGTATGTTTGTAGCTAGTATGTGGTTGATATTATTCGGTCTTATTTTTTAGTATCTCAATAAGATCTTTTCTGATGATAGAAAATTTCAGTTTTCTGCATTTCTGGCTTTTTGTATAAGAATGAAAGGCTATTTATCCTTCTATATCATGGGGGCATATATTTGCTTTCAACCCCACAGTTTTTACAATTAAGTTCAAACTTTGAGTTAGTTACTGTGCAAATGTACAGCCCAAAAATGTACCACTCTCTGAGTCTTTTAGTGGAAATAGAAGCTGCATTACAAGCACATTCTTTGAATTACTCAGGAAAGAAACTAAATCTGGGTGTCTGATATCCCAGAGTCCTAATTACAGGTCTTCAGGCTGTAAGACAGCTGTTCCTACTGATTTGTTTTGTTATGGTTTAAGCTGGTGTGCAAATTCCATTATTAGCTTTTGTTTTTATTAGGAAGTGTTCTGAAATAAATAATCTATTTGGGATTTATTTAACCATTCAAATGAGTACAGTGATCATCACTTATTTTTTTATTTTTAATTTAGTAATGTATATATTCCTATTCTTTCTCATATTCTTCCCTAGGAATACACTTTCAGCAACTTGTCTGAGAGAAGGGATGCAAAGCTTTGTATCCAGATAGACCTTCACTCTGACTGGATCTGACATATCTTTTCATGTTTCCCCACAAGATAATAAAGACTGAGAAAACTAGTACATTCCTCATTTTACTACACACTTATTTTATCTCTTGTGGTATATATGATACTGTTTAGATATTATCAACGCATAAGTAATTTAAAGAAAATACTGTTTTAGAGTAACTGTTGCTATCCACCTGCTCTGTAAATTGTCTAAACTGTTGTATCTCACTTTCTTGAGTTTGACAAGTAATGAGCTCAGTTGCATGCCATGGTTTAACCCCAGCCAGCAAATAAGCACCACACAGCCAGTCGCTTACCCCCCACCTCAGTGGGAAGGGGGTCAGAATCTGAAGAGTAAAAATGAGAAAACTCATGGGTTGAGATAAGAACCGTTTAAAAATTTAAATGAAATAGTAGTACTAGCGGTAATAATAATAATGATTATATACAAAGCAAGTGATGCCCGATGTAATTCCTCACCACCCACCAACCTGATGCCAAGCCAGTCCCCTAGCAGCGATTGCTGCCCCCTGGGGCCAGCTCACCCCAGCTTACATACTAAGCATGATGTCAGTATAGAATAGCACTTTGGCCAGTTTGGGTCAGCTGTCCTGGCTGTGCCCCCTCCCAGCTTCTCTCTGGCAGGGCATTAGAAGCTGAAAAGTCCTTGACTAGTGTAAGCACCAGTTAGCAACAGCTAAGTGTCTTATCAACATTCTTCTCATGCTAAACCCAAAACACAGCACTATATCAGCTACTAGGAAGAAAATTAACTCTACCTCAGCTGGAATCAAGGCATGCTGAAACTGCCCATGAATTTGTACAGGTGGCAATGTTTTGGCTCAGAGTCACCTAGACCAAGCTGTATGGAAGTGCTTGGTGCACCCAAAAATAATCACTCGAAGCCTTTTATTTGAATAATGTGGATAGGTTTCTCCACTGTGAAATAGTTTCACCATTTTCTTATCTTGTCCACAGTCTTGAGAGGTTGCAAATATTTAGGAGTGAGCTGTGATCTGTGGCATTTTAATCCTCTTTGAGCAGGTCATCCAATAAAACAGAACCCTCCTGCAACATTCTTCCTCTGTTTTGCAAAATTTTACAATGACGGGTCCTGAACTAGCTGTATAACAAAAGGTCAGTATTCAATAAAATGTGATACAATCATTAATGTTATATGATGTAAACTAAAGGAACACTACCTTGTGTCTGCTTTAGCAAATGATGCAAATCAAAATGAGCAGATCATTAAAGTGAAAGAGGTACTGTTGAGAATCTGATAGTGGGATGACATTCAGGTTTGGGGTTGTTGGGGGTTTTTTTGGGTGGGGGCTTCATTTGGTTCTGTTTTTTTCTTAAATCTTTAGAGTATCTCTGATGAGGCCGCATGGTCTGAATGCCCATTTATGGCTGGACTGCATTAGGTGTGCTCTGGGAACACATTTTCCAGTTTAGTTTGATTCAAGAGAAATCCAGTCAATGTACTCAGACTGTTTGGTTCTCATCATCAAAGCACAGTGAGTAGAGACAATTAGGAGGACCGTTTCAAAAACACATTTCTGATTCAAACTAAAACACTAATATAGAAAAACTCGCAGTCCTCTCAGTCCCAGTTCAACTTTGTAGTTACTTTAAAATCTGTTTTGAAGTGGTAGTAAAATTCCTGGAGACTGTTACAAAGGAGTACATACACTTTGAATTTAATCTCAGTTTTCTGGATGTAAGAAATTGTGAGGTGCAAGGCACGCATCTTATTAAGAAGCTTGAATGAAGACACACTAAAAAATAAGAATCCTTAATCTAAACACTGAATGATGTGGAAAAAATGCTACTGTCTAATGTCACAAATGCCGCAGCACCCAAAGCATGATGTCTAACACAGCTTAACCTTGCAGTAGTGAGTTTTGAATGACTTCATTCTGCATTACTGGGAAGCCATGAAAGGCAACTGAAAAAAAGACAAGGAAGACTACTGAAAAAAACATTTAACTGCAAAAAATAATAAACAGTTTTAATATCCAAAGTTCTCAATTTCAAATTTCATTTTTAAGTCATGAATAGTTGTATTGTATTTTAAATTAATCTTGTACCAATGCAGATGTTTATCTACTACCATTTTAATTTGACAGTATTCCATAAGCATTTTCCTCCAGTTGCCCAATACTCCATCACTTTAGACTGGATATCATTTATTTATAAAACTAGAAAATCATATCCTAAGGCAATACACTGCAGGAACCTTTCATGTTTAAATGACGGCTATTGAAGGAACAAGACATGCTACAAAAATAATGCTAGTGAATAAGAGCTTCCATTATAAGAATACATTAAACTGATGCATTACCAAATCTCTTTGATGTTCTGTATCATTTATCAACAACATTAAGAATATGAAAGTTTTATTCAGAATGACTGGTTTATTAAATCTGTTTCTTAACGTGTGTCACATAAAATATTAAAGATAAAAATAATAATTATATATATATATTTTAAAAAAGGTAAGTTTTTCATTACAACAGAATGAATATAATGTTTCTTCTCAGTATAAGTTAGCCCATTAGTTAGTTAGACTGTTGGCTGAGATTAACCAGTATTAACAGAATAAAGACTGACTTCCTAGCACAAGAAAGAATATGTTTTTCCCCAGCAGAGTTCATAAAAATCAAATATATTCAGGTCTATGAAAAAAGGAGTGATGCAGCAGGGGAATATGAAATAATATATTAATAAGGACCAAAATATTCCAAGACAAGGAAACTGCAACTGTTTAAAAACATCGATGATCTCGTCTTAATGGCCTCTTGGTCTCAGTGCTTTCTTTTGTTATTCTTTCATCTTAAATTTTTTTCCTTCTTTCTTCACATTCTTGTATTCCTCCAATAACATTAACATTCACATTGTTTCAATGGCTTATGCTGTTAAATAAATTAATATTGTTGATTCAAGGAAAGTTCTTTCAAAAGAATATAGTAGGCATTTATGTTATCTTTACATTTTAGCGCAGAGTTTGGTAGCATAATTATAGACTGTTGTTCTGGACCAATAATCTTAAAAGATTAATCTCAGGATGAATGCTAAAGAGAAGTTAGTAATCGTGCAGGTACACAATGACAGGCAAAGGCAAAATATCAGCTCCATCTGCCCAAAAGGATATAAGCAGGAGACATTCTGCAGAGGTCAATAATAGATAACATTTTGTGTCCTTTACTCTCCCAGGCAGTTAGAGGCCTGAATTTTAGCAACAACCCTGCCATTTCCACTCTATTCCCTTTAGCTCCATTTCTACGACATCGAACAACACCCCAAATGCGAAGCATTTATGAGCAGTGCTAATGATTCTGTCTGGCAGTCTGACATAACAAAGCTGGTATCATGAATTCTCCAAGAAAAACTTAGAAACATTCTAAACTTGTGACAGTATTTTCCAAATCTCCATTTGTTTTCATATTTCAAAGGACTTTCAACTTAATTGAGATTAAAAGAAATTTATCATGGTAAAACCATCCACTCTTTTCAGATCATCATGCTTTTGTCTGATAAAGGTATGTCAACAGCAATATTTTCTAAACTACAATCTCATGAAAGAATGAGTAAGGCTGGTAGCTTTGGAAATGCTAAAATGACTAATTTGTGTGAGATATTCTGTGTATCTGTGCAAAAGGGCTCATAACTGAGTAGCTGGAGATACTGGGATGACAGTTGGCTATTTCAGCTGCTAATGTTATTAGAGAGATTGAAATGGATGTGCACAAGAAATGTTAGAATATGATTTTTCATTTAGGATTTAAATGTATGCATATGATTATTCTGCTTCTGCTTTAGTAAATGGATTTTTTTCTTCAAATAAAACTTTTCTAAGTTCTTTAGGGGCTGCAGATTTTTTGTTTGTTTTTAATTACTAGAATTCAAATGCAAGACAATTCTACATAATCAGAATCAAATGGTATCTGATTGCAAATCCAGTCCTTGCTTAGTACTAGAAAAAGAATACTTTTTTGTTTAAGTCCTAATGCCATCCATAAGGAATTTACTAAAAAAAAAAAAAAAAAATCCCTCCAGGAATAATAGACACTGAATTTATATTCAGTGCAAACAACAGGATTCTCTCTGGTATATCAAGTACAAATGGGATGGGATGAAGATGAAGGAGTACTGAAAGAGCAAACTTTGCTAGATAGTAGGAAAATACCCACAGGTATGATTTCTTTACAGTTGCCTGTCAAAATACCATGATATTTGAAACTAAAATATAAGTGTCCTCAGTTATGAAACTACGTTGAAAAGAACCCTGGAGATTTTCAGTGACTTTAATGATATGACCAAACTAAAACCAGCCTGTAGAACCACAAATAAAATTGCCCATGCTGCCAATTTAATGTGAGGTAATCAATACAGATGTTGCGATGTCGAATAACTGTGGGGAACTTATCTGTCTGTCCTGGTTTCGGCTGGGATAGAGTTAATTTTCTTCCTAACAGCAGGCATAGTGCTGTGTTTTGGATTTAGTAGGAGAAGAATGTTGATAACAGGCTGATGTTTTTAGTTGTTGCTGAGTACTGCTTATGCTAGTCAAGGACTTTTTCAGCTTCCCATGCTCTGCCAGGCGCACAAGAAACTGGGAGGGGGCACAGCCAGAATAGTTGATCCAAACTGACCAAAGGGCTATTCCATACCATATGACGTCATGCTCAGTATATAAACTGGGGGGGTTGGCCGGGGAGGGGCGATCGCTGCTCGGGAACTGTCTGGGTATCCGTCGGCGGGTGGTGAGCAATTGCATTGTGCATCACTTGCTTCGTGTATCATTATTATTATTATCATTATTATACTGTTACTATTAGCATTACTATTTTACTTTATTTCAATTATTAAACTGTTCTTATCTCAGCCCAGGAGTGTTTCTCACTCTTACTCCTCCAATTCTCTCCCCCATCCCATCGGGGTAGGGGGAGTGAGCGAGCGGCTGCGTGGTGCTTAGTTGCTGGCTGGGGCTAAACCACGACAGTCCTTTTTGGCGCCCAACGTGGGGCTTGAGATAACAACAGATTAATCAGAGTGTATTAAGGAGTCTGTTAACAGTTGCCGGTCACGATATTAGTTCTTCTGATCTGCACCATGTTCTTTTTTTTGCAGCACGCGTTAAAGCTTGCTGTCAGTTTGTGTAGTGTGCTATGCTCTGCAGTGATTCATGATCTTTTGCTTGGGAGGCTCCTTATCAAAGCCCTGACCTTGAGCATTCTTTGGTATTTGGGTTTCATACAGAAGTCACTACTGTACTTCGGGTACTACCTCATAGAGAGAGTTAGCAATTACACTTCTTACTCTGAGAGGCTTGTTGTGGAGGAAATACAGAATGGCACCTTTGCTGCTTTCTTCTATGATGTTTCCTCCTTCATTACAACAACTTTCCTGTATCTTGAACACCCCTGGGCAGTTAAGATACTTCTATTGATAATTCTTGGGAATGTTGTTTCCATTTTGATAAAGGTCAGTAAGCAGTTTAAAAATACCATCCAGAGATCTACCCCAAGGCTGGATAGTTATGAGTGGCAGGGTGTGTGGGATCGTATGCGCAAGTACCTAGGGCAGTGGGGACCTCCAGTGTTTTGGAACTTCACCCCTGAACAAGTGCAGAATCCTGAAGAATTAGTAAAGTATTTGGAAGAAGTATGTTGTCACCCTGGTAGCTCCAGAGAGACACAAATCATTGCAACATGCTGGGGACTGGCCCATGCCTATCGAGCCGTGGTCAACGCTAATCAGTACCCTCAAAAGAAAGAGAAGGTCTCTGGACCTGATGACAAAACAACAAGCACTGTGGCTACTCAAACCCCCACTACAGGCCCTGCGGCTACTCCAACCCCCACTACAGGCCTTGCAGCTACTCAAACCCCTGCCCCAGGCACTGTGGCTACTCCAGCCACAGCCATGAGCACTGCGGCTACTCAAACCCCAGTGACAGACACTGTGGCTAAACCAGAGAACCAACCTGCGCTGGTATCAGTTGCCCCTATACAGAAGAAAAAATACACGAGGAAATCAGTTCGTTTAGTAAGGGATGAAGATGAACCAGGGCCATCACGAGAACCAGAGGAGGAAGAACCCATAAATGAGATGGTGACCACCCGATCCCTATCCCTGAGTGAGCTGCGAGATATGCGAAAAGATTTTGGTCGTCATCCAGGCGAGCACATCATCACCTGGCTGCTCCGATGCTGGGATAACGGGGCCAGTAGCCTGGATTTAGAGGGTAGGGAAGCCAAGCAGCTGGGATCCCTTTCCAGGGAAGGGGGCATTGACAAAGCAATTGGAAAAGGGGCAAAACCGCTCAGCCTCTGGAGGCGACTTCTGTCAAGCGTGAAGGAAAGGTATCCCTTCAAGGAGGATGTTTTATACCGCCCAAGCAAATGGACCACCGTAGAGAAAGGTATCCAGTACCTGAGGGAATTAGGCGTGCTGGAGGTGATTTACAGTGACCTGAATGATGAGCGGTTAACCAAAGACCCAGATGAAGTCAGGTGCACACAATCCATGTGGCAGAAGGTGGTACGGAGCGCACCAGCATCGTATTCCAACTCGTTGGCAATACTAGCCTGGAAAGACGACGAGGCACCAACGGTGGATGAAGTGGCTAGACAACTCCGGGACTACGAAGAAAAGCTCTCTTCCTCCCTACGGGCCTGTGTCTCGGCTGTGGAAAAACTGTCTGAAAAAATATGCCAAGAGTTCCAACAACTCAGAGAGGATCTGTCCTACTCCCCACCTGCACGGACCAGTGTCTCAGCCATTAGGAGTCAACGTCCCTATGCTCAAGAGAGAGGATATAGAGGATACACACCACGGGGCACCCTGTGGTTTTACCTGCGTGATTATGGAGAGGACATGAGAAAGTGGGATGGAAAACCCACATCAACCTTAGAGGCACGGGTGCGTGAATTGCAAGGAAAAACTATTAGAAAAGGCGGTTCTCCCAGGAAAATTGCAGCTCCAGTTTCCAGTGAGCAGTTCCCGAGACAGAGTAAGAGGGCTAATTTTACTTCCGACCTTGATCAGGGAACTTTTGATTCACATTTACAGGAAGTGAACAACGAATACTGTGACCAGTGTTAGAGGGGCCCTGCCTCCAGCCAGGTGGAGGAAAGGGACAACCGGGTTTACTGGACTGTGTGGATTCGATGGCCTGGAACGTCAGACCCACAGGAGTATAAGGCTCTAGTGGACACTGGTGCACAGTGCACGCTAATGCCATCAAACTATAGAGGGGCAGAACCCATTTGTATTTCTGGAGTGACAGGGGGATCCCAACAGCTAACTGTACTGGAAGCTGAAGTGAGCCTAACTGGGAATGAGTGGCAAAAGCACCCCATTGTGACTGGCCCAGATGCTCCGTGCATCCTTGGCATAGACTACCTCAGGAGAGGGTATTTCAAGGACCCAAAAGGGTACCGGTGGGCTTTTGGTATAGCTGCTTTGGAGACAGAGGAAATTAAACAGTTGTCCAGCTTGCCCGGTCTCTCAGAGGACCCTTCAATTGTAGGGTTGCTGAAGGTTGAGGAACAACAGGTGCCGATTGCTACCACAACTGTGCACAGGCGGCAATATCGCACCAACCGAGACTCCCTGATTCCCATCCATAACCTGATTCGTCGACTGGAGAGCCAGGGAGTGATCAGCAAGACTCGCTCACCCTTTAACAGTCCCATATGGCCAGTGCGAAAGTCTAATGGGGAGTGGAGACTAACAGTGGACTATCGTGGCCTGAACGAAGTTACACCGCCGCTGAGTGCTGCCGTGCCAGACATGCTAGAACTTCAATATGAACTGGAGTCAAAGGCAGCTAAGTGGTATGCCACAATTGATATTGCTAATGCATTTTTCTCCATCCCTTTGGCAGCAGAGTGCAGACCCCAGTTTGCTTTTACCTGGAGGGGTGTTCAGTACACCTGGAACCGACTGCCCCAGGGGTGGAAGCACAGCCCCACCATTTGCCATGGACTGATCCAGACAGCACTGGAACAGGGTGAAGCTCCAGAACATCTGCAGTACATTGATGACATCATTGTGTGGGGCAATACAGCAGAAGAAGTTTTTGAGAAGGGAAAGAAAATAGTCCAAATCCTTCTGAAGGCTGGTTTTGCCATAAAACAGAGTAAGGTCAAGGGGCCTGCACAGGAGATCCAGTTTTTAGGAATAAAATGGCAAGATGGACGTCGTCAGATCCCAATGGATGTGATCAACAAAATAACAGCTATGTCCCCACCAACTAGCAAAAAGGAAACACAAGCTTTCTTAGGCGTTGTGGGGTTTTGGAGAATGCATATTCCAAATTACAGCCAGATCGTAAGCCCTCTCTATCAAGTGACCCGGAAGAAGAACGAATTCAAATGGGGCCCTGAGCAACAACAAGCCTTTGAACAAATTAAACGTGAGATAGTTCATGCAGTAGCCCTTGGGCCAGTCCGGGCAGGGCAGGATATTAAAAATGTGCTCTACACCGCAGCCGGGGAGAATGGCCCTACCTGGAGCCTCTGGCAGAAAGCACCAGGGGAGACTCGAGGTCGACCCCTAGGGTTTTGGAGTCGGGGATACAGAGGATCCGAAGCCCGCTATACTCCAACTGAGAAGGAGATACTGGCAGCATATGAAGGGGTTCGAGCTGCTTCAGAAGTGGTTGGTACTGAAGCACAGCTCCTGCTGGCACCCCGACTGCCGGTGTTGGGCTGGATGTTCAAAGGGAGGGTCCCCTCTACACATCATGCAACTGATGCTACATGGAGTAAGTGGGTTGCATTGATCACACAACGGGCTCGAATAGGAAACCCCAGTCGCCCAGGAATCTTGGAAGTGATCATGGACTGGCCAGAAGGAAAAAACATTAGAATATCACCAGAGGAGGAGGTGACACGTGCTGAAGAGGCCCCACTGTATAATAAATTGCCAGAAAATGAAAAGCAATATGCCCTGTTCACTGATGGGTCCTGTCGTCTCGTGGGAAAGCATCGGAGGTGGAAAGCTGCTGTATGGAGTCCTATACGACAAGTCGCAGAAACTGCTGAAGGAGAAGGGGAGTCGAGTCAGTTTGCAGAGGTGAAAGCCATCCAGCTGGCTTTAGATATTGCTGAAAGAGAAAAGTGGCCAGTCCTTTATCTCTATACTGACTCATGGATGGTGGCAAATGCCCTGTGGGGGTGGCTGCAGCAATGGAAGCAGAGCAACTGGCAGCGCAGAGGCAAACCAATCTGGGCTGCTGCATTGTGGCAAGATATTGCTGCCCGGGTAGAGAACCTGGTTGTAAAAGTTCGTCACGTAGATGCTCATGTACCTAAGAGTCGGGCCACTGAAGAACATCAAAACAACCAGCAAGTAGATCAGGCTGCTAAGATTGAAGTGGCTCAGGTGGATTTGGACTGGCAACATAAGGGTGAATTATTTATAGCTCGGTGGGCCCATGACGCCTCAGGCCATCAAGGAAGGGATGCAACGTATAAATGGGCTCGTGATCGAGGGGTGGACTTAACTATGGACAGTATTGCACAGGTTATTCATGAGTGTGAAACATGTGCTGCAATCAAGCAAGCCAAGCAGTTCAAGCCCCTTGGGTATAGTGAACGATGGCTGAAATATAAATATGGGGAGGCCTGGCAGATTGATTACATCACGCTCCCACAGACCCGCCAAGGCAAGCGCTATGTGCTCACCATGGTGGAAGCAACCACTGGATGGCTGGAAACATATCCCGTGCCCCATGCCACCGCCCGCAACACCATCCTGGGCCTTGAAAAGCAAGTCCTGTGGCGACATGGCACCCCAGAAAGAATTGAGTCAGACAACGGGACTCATTTCCGAAACAACCTCATAGACGCCTGGGCCAAAGAGCACGGCATTGAGTGGGTGTATCACATCCCTTACCATGCACCAGCCTCCGGGAAAATTGAGCGATACAATGGATTGTTAAAGACTACCCTGAGAGCAATGGGTGGTGGGACGTTTAAACATTGGGATACGCATTTAGCAAAAGCCACCTGGTTAGTCAACACCAGGGGATCTGCCAATCGAGCTGGCCCTGCCCAATCAAAACTTTTACGTACTGTAGAAGGAGATAAAGTTCCTGTAGTGCACATGAAAAATATGCTGGGGAAGACAGTCTGGGTTACTTCCCCCTCTGGCAAAGGCAAACCCATTCGTGGGATTGCTTTTGCTCAAGGACCTGGGTGCACTTGGTGGGTGATGCGAAAGGATGGGGAAGCCCAATGTGTACCTCAAGGGAATTTGATTTTGGGTGAAAATAGCCAATGAACTGAATTGTATGATATTAATTGCTTTATAATACTGTATGTTATCTCTTAACTATATGTTATCTCTTAACTGCATGTTAATATAATAATATAGTAGGTTAAAATTAAGTATATAATACTATATATTATGATTGCTATATGCCGCATCAATGGTATTGCAGTAAGAATTGCCCAGCCTAAGGAAAATGAACTTTGATGAAACCATGTTGGAATGAGAACTGACTTCAGCATGCAACAGTCCAACACTGCACACCACCTGTCCTGCTCTGAAAGACTGTGATGACAGATGGAACCCAAAGTCATGGGCTAAATGAACTCAATGGACATTTTAGAGGGATGGGCCATAGACGAAGGGAATGATATCTGTGTGTATATCAAGATAGGGAAAGCGGGTGGTAATTAATTGGAACACATTGGAAAGGGGAGGGCCTGTGCATGACGTAGATGGTATAGAATAAGGGGTGGATACTGTCCTGGTTTCGGCTGGGATAGAGTTAATTTTCTTCCTAACAGCAGGCATAGTGCTGTGTTTTGGATTTAGTAGGAGAAGAATGTTGATAACAGGCTGATGTTTTTAGTTGTTGCTGAGTACTGCTTATGCTAGTCAAGGACTTTTTCAGCTTCCCATGCTCTGCCAGGCGCACAAGAAACTGGGAGGGGGCACAGCCAGAATAGTTGATCCAAACTGACCAAAGGGCTATTCCATACCATATGACGTCATGCTCAGTATATAAACTGGGGGGGTTGGCCGGGGAGGGGCGATCGCTGCTCGGGAACTGTCTGGGTATCGGTCGGCGGGTGGTGAGCAATTGCATTGTGCATCACTTGCTTCGTGTATCATTATTATTATTATCATTATTATACTGTTACTATTAGCATTACTATTTTACTTTATTTCAATTATTAAACTGTTCTTATCTCAGCCCAGGAGTGTTTCTCACTCTTACTCCTCCAATTCTCTCCCCCATCCCATCGGGGTAGGGGGAGTGAGCGAGCGGCTGCGTGGTGCTTAGTTGCTGGCTGGGGCTAAACCACGACACTGTCTCATAAATTGGAACCATCACAGTGGAACTCAATATGGCAACACTCCAGAACTGGTACCAGCTTCCTCCCATGCTTCAGAGCAGAGTGATTTTTCTCCCCCCCTCTGCATCACACAGTTCATAGTGATGAAGTTCTAACATTTTACTTTCCAATATGTACTGACCTTGCCATAGATATGACATCATATTTAATGTTTAAAATTTATTTTAAAATATACAGCTCAGAAAGATTAGATTTTCAAGAAGAAACCTAGGGAAAACTACCACAGCTGTATTCCTGAGAATGACCTCAGAAAAAACCTTTCAGAAGTGTGTGGCTGCATACTTAACACAAGAACCTACAGGAGAAAAATGAATGAAGGAGAAGCTTTTCTCTAATTCTCAAAAAAACAAACAAACAAAAAGTTTATTCTGTTTACTGAGAGGATGATAGTACTGTTATAGCATGCTTTTATAGGTATCCCGAGCTGTTCATGAATCTGCCTGCTTGGGATAGCCAAACTCTATCAGGTGCTGCTAAATTTTCTTTTTAATTCAAGCAAAAAAAAAAATTCTTCAAGACCTTTTATATCTTTCTTTCTCTCTACTAAATCTCATTTGATAAAAACTTTAAATTAACAGCTATTCATAAATTAGTGTGTTCTTAAGATTGTTGAGTATCATCCTTAGTACAGTTTCTGAGATTCCTTACAGAAAACATCTGGTATTTAACAAAAACCATCATTCAAAAGCCATTTAGTGATGTCTATACAAATCCAGTATTTTCCACTCTCCTAATTTTGTCCCTGGAATACCCAATTTCCTTAAGTGTTTTAGACCATAACACTGTTAATAGAACTGGACTGAAAATTAAGATAACTTGTTACCAATAAATTATTCTTAATAGATATAATTAAACTTTTTTCTTTTTTTGGTTGGTTCCCCCACCCCCACAACAGGATGGCAGAGTAATTTCCATTACTATATTTCCATTAAGAATTTGCAAAGAGAGAGACAGCTTTTAATCATTAAAACTTCTCCAACAGTGACAAGTAATTCAGTGACTACCTTGGCAACCTCACTAGGCCCTCTTATTAATTTGAACTGCATGCTTTCTTGGCAAAGGAAATGTTGCTACTGATTTCTACCATTTCTAAAAAAAAACCCTCTTCATGGACCCTAAACTGGACCTGGAATTCGCTAGTACAATCTGGTATCAAGCACACTGTGCAAATGTACGTGTGAAGCATTGGAGAATCGGTCTCAGGTGGCCTGAGTTGAAGGGACTTCAGATCAACCATCCAGTATGTGCCAGCTCTTTCACACTGCAAGATATCTGTCTATTCATAAAACTGAAAGGATATTTTATATCAGTAAGCCTCTTTTCTACCTGATTTGTACAAAGAATCAAGGTAATTAGGTGTGCTTTTAGGTGCCTAAATAGCGCCAACTGTGCCCGCAAATTAATTGTAAGTTGAAAAATAAAACATACACTTCAAAAAATAAAGATCATGTAGTTATGTTGCATAGCCTATATTGAGTAATTTTTTTTTTTTTTTTTAAGAACAAATCACAGGTTTTGTACAATAAAAAGAAAGAACACAGATTTCTACAGAATGTACCGGTGTGTGGGCAGGAAATCCAGGGGGAATTAATGATCTGCTCTATTCAAGAACATCTAAAAAACAATGCCATCTGGTGTTAAGCAGAATTCTAGCCAAGAGCTGGCAGCAAAATAGGTTTGACAACCTTGACATAAAAACTACTTATTCTCCATGCCAATTATGCTCTCCCTGCCAGTTCAAAAGCATATCTTTCCAAGAATGGCATTTAGCCCCTGTTGGCATTTGAAACACCACAAAATCTCTACACCTCAGAGATTAAAGTAAAAACACTTACGCAAAGCACCAAACAAAAATAACAGAATAAGCTGGATAAACACACCAAATACTAAGTCACAGTTCATTATGTTTAGAACTATTAGGAACTGACATCTCATCAAACAGTAAAAAAGAAACAATGGTCATTAGAATAGAATAGAATAGAATCATAGAATCATAGAATCGTTTAGGTTGGAAAAGACCTTTAAGATCATCCAGTCCAACAATTAACCTACACTACCAAATCCACACTAAACCAATCAAGGGTAGACTAGACTAAACCATGTCCCAAAGT
The DNA here is from genome assembly GCF_030463565.1 of Pelecanus crispus. Classification (NCBI taxonomy): domain Eukaryota; kingdom Metazoa; phylum Chordata; class Aves; order Pelecaniformes; family Pelecanidae; genus Pelecanus; species Pelecanus crispus. The sequence continues at coordinate 65,181,599 of NC_134646.1, read as the reverse complement.
GCCACAGCTACCCATTTTTTGAACACTTCCAGGGATGGTGACTCCACCACCTCTCTGGGAAGCCTGTTCCAATGCTTGACTACCCTTTCCGTGAAGAAATTTTTCCTAATATCCAATCTAAACCTCCCCTGGTGCAGCTTAAGCCCATATCCTCTTGTCCTATCGCTAACTACATGGGAGAAGAGACCAACCCCCACCTCACTACAACCTCCTTTCAGGTAGTAGTAGACAGCGATAAGGTCTCCCCTCAGCCTCCTCTTTTCCAGGCTAAACAACCCCAGTTCCCTCAGCCGCTCCTCATAAGGCCTGTGCTCCAGACCCTTCACCAGCTTTGTTGCCCTTCTCTGAACACGCTCCAGCACCTCAATGTCCTTCTTGTATTGAGGGGCCCAAAACTGGACACAGTATTCCAGGTGCGGCCTCACCAGTGCTGAGTACAGGGGGACAATCACCTCCCTGCTCCTGCTGGCCACACTATTCCTGATAGAATAGAATAGAATAGAATAGAATAGAATAGAATAGAATAGAATAGAATAGAATAGAATAGAATAGAATAGAATAGAATAGAATAGAATAGAATAGAATAGAATAGGAATTTCAGTTGGAAGGGACCTACAATGATCATCTAGTCCAACTGCCTGACCACTTCAGGGCTGACCAAAAAGTTAACAGATGTTATTAAGACATTGTCCAAATGCTTCTTAAACACTGACAGGCATGGGGCATTGACCACTTCTGGGAAACTTGTTCCAGTGTTTGACCACCTTCTCAGTGGAGAAATGCTTCCTAATGTTCAGTCTAAACCTCCCCTGGTGAAGCTTTGAACCATTCCTATGTGTCCTATCACTGGATACCAGGGAGAAGAGACCAGCACCTCCCTCTCCACTTCCCTGCCTCAGGAAGCTGTAGAGAACAATGAGGTCGCCCCTCAGCCTCCTTTTCTCCAAACTAGACAAACCCAAAGTCCTTAGCCATTCCTCATAGGACATGCCTTCCAGCCCTTCCACCAGCTTTGTTGCCCTACTCTGGATGCATTTGAGTAACTTAACATCCATCTTAAACTGTGGGGCCCAGACCTGCACACAGTATTCAAGGTGAGGCTGCACCAATGCTGAATACAGTGGGATAATCACTTCTTTTGACCAGCTGGTTATACTGTGTTTGATGTACCCCAGGATGTGGTTTGCCCTCTTGGCTGCCAGGGCTCACTGCTGACTCCTATTGAGCCTGCTGTCAACCAGCAACCCCAGACCCCTTCGGCAGGGCTGCTCTCCAGACAGTCCTCTCAGTCTATACTTGTGGCTGGCATTACGCCATCCTAGGTGCAGAATCCAGCATTTCAACTTGTTAGATTTCATCCCATTAATCATTGCCCCAAAGTCATTGCTCTAGCTCGTAACTTTGGAATATAGTTTTATAGTGATTCCAATAATTTCCTAAGTCAAAACTCTGTTTTCTCCTTTCTTTTGAAAGGGTCCTAGTTGATCCTTGCTCTTCCTACAGAAATGGAATTTTGTCTCAGCTATATATGCCTTACCAAATGCATTTTCCTAGGTTAGTGACATAGAAGCAGATAAAACTGAGACCAGCTTCTTTCACAATGTTAGGTGTCTTCATTATTAAAAGCCCAAAGTGTAGTCTGCTCAGTTTTCAGGTACTGTTTAACTGATTTCAAACAGGTATAATCACATGAATCAGTTCCTTTTTTTTGCTTCCTAGGCAAAGCTAAGACAAAAAGATGACCTTAATTTATCTGTTTTCAAGTCTTAAAGCTTCTGTGGCTGGCCAAAACAGATAGACATAGTTTCTCTTCCTTGAAGTGCAAGAACTCAGTTTCAGTAAGTGGTACCGAAGAATGGCTATGCCATCTATACTCATAACACAGAAGTGATTTAAGAAGAAAGAATAGGATTCCAGGGAGACAGCAATGATCACCTTCTAATTTAAGAAGTCTCTATGTTAATCTAAAAAGAAGCCACTTTTGGTTTTTAAAATTCTTAGATATAACAATATAAAGCATTAAAACTTTTTAGAAGTAACATATGACAATTCTCAAGCAACGGTTGTCCATCTCTAAAAAGTTAAAACAATTACATAGGATTCACTTTTGTGATCAGTTTAAAACCATACATTGTGTTATTGGAGGTGTTACAATATAAAATACACAGCATTGGTGTATGCAAAATTTTATCATGTAACTTGTAGTAGCCACAAGCATTGCCAGATGGATTCTTGATGCTCAGTTATTTTTCTTTCATTGTTACTATAAATTTACACCAATTTCCTAGTGAGAAATCTAAAAAAAATATGTTGTATATTCAGAGGAAAAAGATGCATGGCATTTGAATTTTTACTTGTATAGAGTATCTGTGTCCTAAGAATAAGTACTTGCTTTAAATGAACATAAGTAGTCACCCATTGTCAGTAAATATGAAAAATTAATCCTCTTTTTAAATGTGAGTATAATAAAATGGTAATGATATTTGCATCATATTCCAAATGACCCTATATAACATAAATTGTCCCGCTGCTCTTTCACATTCTCTGGTTCTAGACTTCTATAAAAGTGCAGCATCATTAGCTCTTTCAGAAAGAAAGTAGGAGAGAATAAGGGAAGAGCAGTGTGGCTATGCTTAACTATATTATAATAGAGTAGGAATAAACACCTCTATCATCTACCTATATTGCTGTAAACAACTTCTGCTCATATGCATTTGATAATTCTTAAGACTGTAAAAACTGTTCTGGCAAAAATATGCAAAGCTTTAAAAAGGAGTTAGAACTAAGAAATAAATCTGAACAGATTTGTGACCTTTGATCTGACTTACAGACCTGAACTGAATAGCAAATATGACAGTAGCTTATTAATATTTTACTTTGGCTCTTCAATATCACTGAATCAGCAAACTAAGAATATTAAGTCATACAGAGGACACAAGACACATATTTTAAAATGTATTAAAAAATGTATGTGTGTAATTATTTATATTCCACAGGTGATGTATTTAGTTAGGTGTCAATGAATATGATTTTTCAGTTACTTCTGTCAAACACAGCATTTAAAGAAGCCAGTAACAATGTGCTGTTAGTGCTTTCCCTCAGAAGATTACGGTTCCCGGTTTCCTATGATTTCATGTAGTACTAGGGAAAAGAGATGATAAAAAGATTAAAAAAAAAACCAAACAAAAACAATTGTCAAATAATGCTGAATTCAGAATGAACACTCAATTTCCAAACAGCAATTAAGATAAAGCATCAGCAAAGCACATAGAGTTGATGGAACTTATTGACTTTTTGTAACTATATATTCATATAGCACATTGTTTCAATATTTCATGTTAGTTCATAATGAACATCATCAGGTTTCCATTAAATTATTGATATTATGATTTTAGTGAGAATTTGATCTTAATCAATGTCTGCAAGTAAAATGCAAATGCCATTGACGTGTTCCCCCAAAATTAGGCCTTTTGGTATTGCTTAACAGTATCACTAGTAAAGCAAAAATCATAAAGTTCAATGCTGCTTTACAGCTTCCTGGGAAAAAACCAAAAAGTAAAATAAATGTGTCTACATAAAAGCTACAGATGTTTAGACGTTTCATGACTCTGGTCTACTTTATGGATTATGCGTTCCAACCAGGCCATCTTCTACATGTTAAAGTCACAGAACACCTTTGATGCAATATATCCCTTCCAAAAAAAACCATGAAACTAAATAGTGATACTTCATCCAGGTTAATTACCCTAAAGCGTAAGACGTGAAATGTACTAACAAATTGCGGCTGACTGAAGCAGTCTTCCCTCCTGCCCTGCCAGCATATTCCCAATGTATTTATTCATTTCCATTCAGAAATGTCTCAGTGACGTTTCCTAGATACTTTCAGAACCTTCAGCCTCTAAGATATGAAATGCGTGCTGCTCAGTTTAGTGATATAAATGAAGAAAAGGTTTGGAACAATTACATCGCTTATTCAATATCTGCAAAGCCTTCCTTTCAGCAGAAACTAAACAGCCTCAATTTATTATTTTCTTTGAAAGAAATTTATTTATTAAATTCTGTATCTGCTCTCATGGAAAGTTGAATTCTGATAGAATAGAGACCTTGCTGCCAAGTACAAGAAATAGTAGGGAGAAATCTGGAAAAAATCCCCACAAATGTCCTCAGTGGATATAATTAGCTATAAGAATAACTTTAAGGATGTGATAGAAGCTCTATCAATTGAAGTCTTTACTTCACAATTAAACTAGAAATATGTATTAAGAATGACAATCAGTCGGAAGTTTTGGGTTTGATGAAGACATTACTGAGTAAAACTTTATAGCATGTTATCCAGCAGGAAAAATTAAATGACCATAACTGTTCCTTCCAGCCTTAAAAATCTAGGAATGTAGTATGTTGAAAAAGTGGTAGTTAAACTCATCAGAATGATCTTGAAACGACAAAAATCTCTACAAAAATAGAGAATAATATGATGTTACACCATATCCAAAGTAGCAGATTTGGATAATATTTTAGGTTACTGCTTCATTGATTTTATTTTATATCACATTTAACATTGACATAATAAACTAAATTTTACCTTCATGTCAACGATCAATAATTCCTGATACTATATCATTTTACTAAGAAATAGAAATAGACTATATTATCCCACTTAACCATCAAATGCAATACTTTATTTCTTACTTTTTGTCTTCAAATAAATTCTTCTCTCCCTTTGTTTCATTATTTTTTAATTTTATTTTTTTAAATCATTGCTTAAACTTTTTAGGAAGAGACCAATTTTTTGTTTAATAAAATATCATGCGATCATGACATTAATGTATTGTAAATCTCATGTGTTTAACCCCTGTTTCCACATAAATAAATGATAAAAATATCTTTCATAGTAAATTTGAAAAGTATGAATATGCATATTTATAAAGAGATACAATTTGTGTAGAAAAACACACGTATAGGAATTGGCATTTTCATGTACTTTTAAAGAAGAAAGATGCAAAATGCTAGCACTAGTATAAAAGGCCAAATGTGTCCAGAGCAATTGTGGATAATTTATGAGTAGCTTATTCTAGCTCTACTAGAATAATACCTAATAATATAGTATTTTGGAACAATGGAAAAGAATCTATGTGTAAATGTCTAAAAGTGTTAAGTTTTACAGTTGCTGTAACTCTCAAAACCTTGTTTTATCCCAAATGTGGCATTGTGAATAATATTTATGAAAAACAAGGACTGCCCAAGTCTTCTGATGATAAAGATGAACAAATACACACTACAAAATTTTGAATTCTGAGGTCTTTTTTATTTCCAAAGGCAGATAAAATTGTATGCCATTTTACTCTTACTCAGCAATGAGTTAAATGAAGAGATTCTCAGAAAAAAACAGATGGCACTCATGCTTAAGAAGAAAATGCAATATGTCATGATAATCATGAAAAGAACTTCATTCATAAAGTCTTGTTTATAATAAGCAATTCATATACTTAAAGTATGCTCACCAATACTCAGTACTGAAATAAAAAGGTATAGAAACAATTGATACAGGGAAAAAAAAAATATTTCAGACTTAAATTTACTTCTGGAGAAGAAAATTCATATTTACCACATAGAAGACTTAGTCAAAGTGCAAAAGAAACCTCCCTAAATTGTGATATGTTCAAAATCTGGACTGAGAAGGTTTCATTAGCCTGTTTGTTTCGAGTGTGTTCAGGGACAAGGGGTCAGGGGGGAGGGGAGAAATATTCTCAGACTTGTCTCCTTTACCTTCATAAAATAATCTTCTATTCATAGTCAACATTTTTAACGTCTGTTAGGGGGATAGCAAAAATACAAGATTATATCTTAAAACATTTTAGGGTGAATCTTACATATATTTTGGGCTATTAAAACCAGCACTATTTTAGCCAGAGTTTAGCATGGAGTTTTTCTGAGAGCACCACATAGCAAACAACAGTAATTTATATGATTGAAGTAAATCTCAGCATATTCATTCAATAACTGACATCAAAACAAGTGGTTTCATTCTGAAATGCAAATAATTAAAATAACCAAATCTGAAAATTATTGTGACCATATAAATGTTTCATAATGGAGAGGGGAAAATCATTGGCAAAGTGAGGTGAATACATTCCAGTGTTTGAATGTCCAATAACTCTGAAAACAGACAAAAGAGCAATTTAATCTTCTAAACCAAAGGCTCTCCTTGGTAGCTAAAGGAGGCACGTCGTACCTTTTTTGAGAAAATCTGTGAGAAATAATTAAACACAATTCCTCTCTGATGTTTAGAAAAATTTTTAAATATTCAGCAGTAAATCTTCATGTGTCATAGGTAAGCTGTGAGAAGGTCATTAGTATTGAAAGAAGTAGCCGTAGAAGGAAGTTATATACAGCCTTCATCACAGAGGGGTTGCCCACCTCACTGTTCCAACCTAATCTCCACCTGCTCCATTTAGTAAAAGCACCATAAACAATGTCTCAGAAAAGATAATACAGATTGGGTTTCTCACCAATATATAATAGACATAACTGTCACTTGCTTGGGTGAGATTTTTCTTCCCAGGTAAAGCTCCACAGTGTTTATTTCCCATTCACTCCCCCCTGCCCTGCTGTTTGAATGTAATCTTCAATTGGATTTATTCAAATGAAGACTCACTTTTTCATGAATCATTAATATATTTAGTGACTTTTTAAAGCTGTAACCTTGCAGTTGAGGATGTTTTTTTATGAAACTCAGAATAAAGACAGTTTTTATTGGTTTTATGTTTTCCTTATTAATCCCTTTTTTTCTTCTAATAACTACTATTAATTTATTAAACTATCATTGATTTTCTGGAAGTGATGAAATGTATGTTCATTTGAAATATCAAAGCAAGTTGTCTGCATTAAACAGCTGGTATAACAAACCAGTAATTAAAACAAAATATGTTGAGGGATTTTATATATAGTATTGATTTCTACATGAGGGAGCCGACAAATCTATGGTTTATAAAATACCATGGTAAAGGATCATTCATTAGTATATTTTCTGAGCAATAAATTCAGTTTAGTGAAGGGAAAAAAATGTGCAATGCAAATGCCATGTTTGCAAGAAATTATTAAGAAAAGGAACAATGACTTATTTCAGTTTATTATAAGAAACTGACCTGTAGTTTATTAAATTCAGGGTATTGTAGGTTTATGCATTAAGCATGGAAGTGCTGAAATGCCATATCAATATAACGTTTTCAACAAAAATAACTACACCAAGTGGAGTCTTCCCACTCCCTCCATATGTAGCACAAAATTAACATTTAAAATCTTTAGGATATGTACGTTTGAGTAACTTGAGTCGTTACTTGTGTATTCTGCTCCTTTAAACCAGGTGTTAGTAGGACAAAGAAAAACCTCCTGCCAAAGCTGACAAGCTGCAGTTAATCAAAGATGTAGAAAAGAGAGGCAGGTGTGATGGGCTTGTACACAAACAAAAAAATCCCCAAACTTATATTTTAGAAAAAGGAAAAATCCAAAGTCTTCAAAACTTTATATAAAACCACATCTTATGTGCTTTGTATTTGTTTCGTTTCAAAAACCTTCACCAGATTTACAGGTGGAAATGCTAGTTCTGTTGCAAAATTTCATGTTATGTGAACTGCTATAAGCAGAAACTTGTACTGTACCTTTGGTATGCAATCAACATTTCTTAAGCCTATGTTACAAAGCCTGTAGCTGCAGGGAATCTACATTTCATTGAGGCCCAAACTCTTAGATATCTGTTTGCTTGATTTGTCATTCTCAGGCTCCAGTGTTTTGTGATAGGAGATACAAATGGCTTCAACAGAATGAAGTTTAAAACTTTCCTTGAAAAAGTAGATGAATTGTTAGTCCCAGTTTTGGCCATGCCTGGGGGCAAGCTGCAGGCAAATTTCTGTTTAAACAGGAAATCTTCACCCACAGTTTCCCCTAATTCTTTGCAAAAAAATATTTGAAATAGTGCTCTTCGCTTATCTAAACCAGAAATAATTCACTGAACCCTTCACATTATAGCATACTACAGGAATAAATATCTTACAAGAACTGGAAATCTGATGGGACTTATTTAAAATGAAATTTTTATGCAATTAACCAAGAAAACCTTTAACACAAACATCTTGATGTTAGAAGATGACATATCAATGGACTAGAGAAATTTCAGTAAAAGTTTGTATTTTTGTATGTCTCATGTTCATAAAAAGTAATTTTAAGCATTTACACCTTATTTTTTGTCTCAAATTGCAACTTGTTGGCAAAACTAATTGTATGGCAATATTTCTTAAGAGTGTGCAAGAACCTTTTATTATTATATGTCAGAGTACTCCGAGTACTCTAAAGAAGTAGTTTGGTCTATTACCCTCACTTTTACATAAGGATAAATTAGGTAGAGAAATTAAAATAACAAACAATTAAAAAATTAGGTCTACTTTTTCATGCCTCATGTTCTGCAGTATCATTCTCATAGCTGCTGAGCACTTGATATTCCAGTGTAACTGCAGGTGCTTCTCACACCTGAAAAATCTGATTAACGGGCTGAGCCAAAGCATATTTAAAAACAATATCTGTCAGTCCTGGTGGCTGATATCATAAGAATCCTGGAGCTCTTTACCACCAGTTAGAATTCACAGCTCTAAGCTGGGTATTTAGGAACCTTCCTAGAGCTCATGGAAGCCAGGTTTGAGTAAGTGCCACCTAAGGTAACCAAAAGAAATGAGAAGATAAGAAGTGTAACTAGTGTCTTGCTTGCTTCTTTCAAACTGCAAGGCAAACATTCTTAGACAAATGTTATCCCCTAGAAATAAATTTGTAAGTCCTCCCACCAACCCCTGGGAAGCATTACACAGTTTGAAAACAAGGGGTGTGATAGGGCCCCTCCTTCTAACATTCTTTTTTTCACATATGGAAGCTTAAAGTGTTCTTTCCACGCTGTGTCCCACTGTCTAATTAACACTATCTATCCAAAGATGGATTTTAGATGTAGGAAAAGGAAAGTCCGCCTGTGTTTTACAACTTTCTTCCTTGGTTTCATTTAATTTTCTCACTTCTGCAGTAGTTATCCTTTGTGAGAGCAGAAGGTCTTGAATGATCTTCTGTGATCTATTGTTCATATACCACTGCATAACTGAACAGTTTATCTATAATTGGTATAGTGAGTGTAGCCTCATCCCAGACATTTTTTGGGCTTCAGATAATTTTATATCTGGAGGTTTTGAAGTCTTTGTGGACAAAGCAATATAGACTCTTCACTATGTAACCATTTCTTTTACAAACTACGGAGAAGAAAAGCCATTTTCTTTAATAATAATGGGAGAAATCATCACATTCATTAATGCCTTCACATGGTTTCTTCAATGAGAGAGAGATATTTCTCAAAAGTTAAAAGGGTGCTATCATAGTATACTTGATATACTTGTGGCACCAACTGCAGGCCACATGGGGATATGGAGTTTCTAACTAAGTATTGTGAGAGACTGGTAACTCAACAAATAGTAAACTCATTAACTCTAAGCATAACACTTCAGGAGAAATGGTCAGTCCCGATGAGTGAAAAAATTGCAAATGCAGATGTCATGGAGACTTTAACCAGACTGGTGGATGAACGAGCTTTTTTAGTTTAAGCAGATGATGAAAAAAAATTTGGGACCAAGACCTTAAAGAGTTCCCTTAGGCTGAGAATAGATACAGAATTAGCCCATGCTCTTAATATGAGGAGGAAAACACATGCTGGACCTTCACAAATAAAAACTTACCCAGCATTCAACTTGTCAAACAAGTCAAACTATCTTTACTCATGGGTCTACTAGAAAGGAAGGATGCAAGGGAATTCTCAGTTACAGAGGGTCCTGAAATGACCTTGTTTTGTCCACATATGAGAAACAGATCTATGAGAGACTCCTATTCAACCTCATCTTTGAGGTCTAGTAGACAATACATCCAGATTTTCCTGGATACATAGTTGATAACTTCACCTCAGGAGTCCCTCCAGACCTTGAGAACCATATCAGCTCTTTCTAGGCACTAGTGAACTGCTAGCTTGTCCTGGTTTCGGCTGGGATAGAGTTAATTTTCTTCCTAGTAGCAGGCATAGTGCTGTGGTTTGGATTTAGTAGGAGAAGAATGCTGATAACACGCTGATGTTTTAGTTGTTGCTAAGTACTGCTTATGCCAGTCAAGGACTTGTCAGCTTCCCATGCTCTGCCAGGTGCACAAGAAAACTGGGAGAGAGAACAGCCAGAATAGTTGATGCAAACTGACCAAAGGGCTATTCCATACCATGTGACGTCATGCTCAGTATATAAACTGGTGGGGGGGTTGGCTGGGGAGCAGTGATCGCTGCTCGGGAACTGTCTGGGTATCGGTCGGCAGTTGGTGAGCAATTGCATTGTGCATCACTTGCTTTGTATATTATTATTATTATTATTATTATTATTATTATTATTATTATTATTATTTTGTTATTATTATCATTACTCTTTTACTTTATTTCAATTATTAAACTGTTGTTATCTCAACCCAGGAGTGTTTCTCACTCTTACTCCTCCGATTCTCTCCCCCATCCCACCGGGGCAGGGGGAGTGAGCGAGCAGCTGCCTGGTGCTTAGTTGCTGGCTGGGGCTAAACGACGACATAGCTGTAATAACCAAAATCAGTTAACAGGGAAAATAATTTTGCTAGCATCTCACTGCACCATCACTGATGGATGCTAAATATCATGGGCAGTCCTCTCAGAATCCCATCCTATTTTTTTCTTTTTCAGCAGAGAAAGGAATAGCGATCTTCAAAAGATACAAACATTGGCCATAAACTATGAAACTGTCATACTGGGAGGAGCATGGACAAACCTTCTCTTTGTCCTACCTCTCATCCTCATTCTTTATTGCAGAGAAGGCAAGCAGTTTGTATGCAAAGGTCTACATTTTGGGATTCCATTTGAAACTCTGCAGTTCAGGCTATAATTTAAACTCTGAGAATGAGGATATTACACACCTTGAAAGAACTTTTAGCCCTACAATTTCAAAGTACATTTTAAATATTAAACAAACCCTGGGAGCAAAGTATTCTCATTAGAGTGTGACCCATGGTTCCATCTTTTCATCATTTTTTTAACCTGTAGGTTCAATCAACTGAACTCTAGGAATTAACTCATCTGCCACAGGACCATCCTTCCAATACATACGATGCTTCTTGAATGAGCACTAACACAAATACTCTTAAAAACAGTACAATCAACTGTAGGTCATAACTTTGCCTTAAAAATAGTGTGATGCTTCCCGAATAAAATTTTTGTTCTCAGGCATTTTGACTTAAGCGTCAGGATAGTGAGAATGGAGGTATGGTTAAAACTGTACACTAGTGTTTTACTGTAGTGAAAAAATGTATTAATGAAATAGTAATAGGACAATTAGAGGACAAAGCTTTTCTGTTTATACAACATTTAAGACAAATATATTTTTGAAAGGTAGTGAAGCAAAGCTAGTGTAATATATATATTATGTTCATACCAGCCAAGAAGTATTTCCCTATTAATACATAATTATGAACGTTTTGTTTATACAGTTATTTCCATAAATAGGTTGTTTTATACTTGCACTATGAGTAGATGAGAAACACTTCAGATAGAAGCTACAGAACTTAGAATATGTATTCTAAAGGTACTGAAAAAAGTTGAGATGACAGCCTTTTTGTATTCGGTGGGTACTTCAGAAAGTTTTCATTCACAGACTCCAAGGGTCTGTGATTCAAATGTACATGAGGCCACTTACAAGAAGACTGTATTTTGTAACTGCCAACATGTTGCACCACTGTGAGAATGTGAAAAACATTAAGCAGATTACACAGAGCAGAATGGGAAAACTGTATGAAATGCAAGAATGAAACCAGCCATGCCTTAGCAGAATAATATCATCATCTTCTAGGGACATTTCTAATGCATGTATAAATTCCCTTTTTTAAGGCCAAGTTAGGCAGATCCCGAACGCTTACATAGTGCTTTGTTGTTGGTTTTGGGTGTTTCTCCTCTACCCCACCCCCTCAATCAAAACAAAATCTTGGCATTATTTTCTCTCAGGCTGCTAAAAAAATTCCCATATGCAAACCATTTGTTAAGCCACTACTCCTGTGAGAGGAAGATATCTATCTTTAGGTTCTACTGCTAATTCCCCAGATTTCTTTCAGTGGACCACAGTATACCTTTTCCCTAATCTGAAGCTGTAAATTTTCTGGTTTGAGTGTAACCTGTAAGAAGACAGAACATAGGCCAAAGGGATAGAACAGTGTACACAGTCAAACACTTAATTTCTTACCAGTAAAGTACATGAAGATACTACTCATTAGAGAAATGCAGTCACTCTGCATATAAAACCCTTCAATATAACTCTAATTTATCTTTAAAATATGTATGTTCTGATGACTCCTGTGGGGGACAGCTTAAAGCTTGTCTTCTCTGTCCTTTATTAGCCATACCACTAAGCTGCTACAAAAGCCTATTCCCATTCTTCCTCTGTTCACCTCTCCTCATGCTAAAATGAAGCTACTGAAGGGGGTTCTCCTGTTCTTTCTTCCAGCTTCCTTTGTCAGGTACCTTCCTCATCAGTCCTAACAGCTGATCACAAGGCTGTGCTACTATAACTATAGCTATGTCTATAGCTAAAACATTTCTTTTAACTACTTGTGTTTTGAATGCTTGTGTTTTATAAAGGACAACTTTTAGTTAATGCTCATTATTCAGCAGCTCTATAAATTTTTATTTAACTTAAAGATGTTAATGCTGGGTAAAGACCATTTATTCTCAAATTTTAGTTTGATATAGTCATACATAGAGTTTAAAATATCAATCAGGACCTCAAGAGCTTATGAACAATTCAATTTCTTACATAATCACATTCTGGACTAATTTTTTCTTAGTTAAGGAGAGTAATTTTTTTCAGTTAAGGAAAGTTTAAAGTAGAAGAAAAAATTAAAAAGAGAAATGAAGACAATGAAAGGCTCAGCCTAGTCTTGTACATCATTGATGTACAATGAAAGTGAGAGAAAAGAAGACAGGAAAATTAATAGGCAAATAAATATTTTCTAAAAAGTTTTAGCTTTCAAAATAAAGGAAATAAAACAAAGAGCCAAAGCAAAATATGCATTTTACTTAAAATCCAACTGAAAACCAGTATAAAACCGGTTTCATTTTGGTGAAGATCCAGTTTTCTGTGGAAAACATCAGTTAGTAGGTTTTTTTTGATAAATTCTAAAATAATAAACATTGTCAGAAAAAAACTTTACCTGTCACTAATATCTGGCCACCTCCTTTTTAGAATTTATTATCTATCTAGAAAATATACCTATAAATGAACAGAAGAAACTTCATAATTCCAGCATGTCAGTTTTAATTTGTATCATGGCCATTTATTTGCATAAAATTTTCAATTCACTTCCCAATTATTTTTAAAGAAAGAGAAGAAATGTAATTGGTCACTGGACCAGCAAGTGCAAAATTCATATTCCACAGACTTTACAGAAGAAATTGTTTATATGTACAGAAGACACACACACACAGAAAAAGTTCTGAAATAATTGGTAAGGTAGTTCTCCAAAGGCATTTTCATTTTCATGTTGTTACTGCTCTAAGTAGTATTTTCATTTGCCACTTTCTTGATGATGTTGCTTTGTAAATCTTGGATGTATTCCAGCTTTCTTTGCAGATGAATTGCATTCTCTTAAGAGTATATTTATAAAGTAAAATTGCATAAGGGAAGCTTTAAAGCCTCAAGATTTGGGTCAATTTATAGAGCTTTCCTTCTTTGTCTTCCCCTTCCATGTTTACTAAAGCAAAATAGAATTTTTATATTGCTTTGTTATTTTGTCACTGCTAATGTAAGAGAAAAATGTTTTTTCAAGAGATATATATTATCCTTTGTGGGTATTAACCCCACTGTGCAAGTATCTGCTATATAACTCCTCTTGGCTATACCAACAGCTTAGAGAATCACAGCTTCTGCAGATGTATGTATTTGATTAATGTCAACCTAAGTCATTGCAGAATTTGACTCATAGATTATCATAGAAACATTATCAGATCTTTTAAGTGCTAAACCTCAGGACATGTTTCAGTAAATGAAAGGAAACTGTTTATAATCAAAATATGTATTCATGGATAAGAAAAATATGTCTTAAAAATATAACAACACAATTCAAGATTCTAAACGGGCTTAAGTTACATAATAATAATTACAATAATTATGATAATTTTACTTTTATTGCACATTTCCCATCATACTGTTAGGTATTTTGCAAATATTAATTGTATAAAATTCTTTGATTCTGCAAAATCAGCTTATTTGGTTATCTGTTCCTCTCCTGGCACATCTTTAATGCCAAATAGCTCCTTGGTCAAAAGATATTATGACCTGTGACAGTTTAGAAATGTGTTAAGCTAGCAAAAAAATAATCTGAACAGCTGGCAGGTTGTGATGTCTGCTGGTTTACAAACACTGCGGGCCATTCTATGTTTTCACTCTTTTTGTCCACACAATAAAACCTTATTGGATACTAAATATGTAAATCATCTCACTTTCCAAACCAATAAAATAAATCTGGCAGAATACATTGTTAGAGGTCTGGGATTCCAGGTGCTATTCAATTACTTCTAGGATCACTTCTTCCTCATTATCTTTAATTTTATGTAAAATGGTAAAGTATATACAGTATATTTAATTCTAATTCTGAGGTAGCTATGGAAAATAATGTTTTATTATAAAAACTTTTACAGTAAAAACTTTGGAAAAGATTTTATCCCAGTTGTCAGAGAACAAGGTTTGCATTCATCCCTGTTTTCCACCATGGTCTCATTTCCCCCTTTGTCAAACAAGTGCATTCACTTTGCTACACTTCTCTGTGAAGCAACCGCTGACGTTTCTTACACAGTTTCTTTAGAAGGCTTAAAACACAGATCTCTCTTATTTGAATTAAAGCATAGTGGTTTGGGCTTGTGCAAGTATTTGGACACCTTAACTTTCCTTTATGCCAACAAATAGAGGACAAAACAGTATTTTATCTGACTCTGCCTCTCCCTACTGCCTATCACACTATGCAGGAACATGAAAGATTCATTACATTACAGTGCCATAGGGTATATCACTCCTCACTCCTCTACCAGCATCTGGTCCAGATTTAGATCCTTAGCCATGAGCATCCCTCCCTCAGATCTCTTTTGAATCACAACACAAATCTTTAGCAAACAATGGCACTGCTATTCCTATACCACTTCCAATTGCTGCCAAACACAATGCTGTCTCCATCCCCACTCCCTACCCAAAAGTCCACAGTCCCCATCTGGATACTTACCTTAAACCAAGCAGTCCATGTGTCAGAGCTATGCCTGGCGGCAGGGTTGTCCAGTAATTCTCACAAATTCCTTTTTGGAGCTGTTTTATCTGAATAAGGGAAGATAAGAAAATTCTGCATCTGCTGTCCCACGGGCACACTCTTTCAGCCCAGTTTCACATGGGCTGTGTCCTAAATTACCTGAGGTAATTCTTTCATCCATAATTATTTCCATTCCAAAAGGGGGATAAAGCTTTGGCACACTGCTGCAAGGAAATGCAGACTGAATAAAGAAAGGGGAACTTTCATTAGTTTTAAGGTCAAAAGGAACCATTATGAGGATTTAGCCTGAACCTTTTAAAAACACAGAAATTCAAATTTACACAATAATTCACTCATTAAGCTGATGACTTTATCATTCATATTATTACACAGTGAGAAAACAAACTGAAAGTTATCCCATTTTGGGAGGCACGATACAAAAAAGTTGGTATTTAAAACAGCATGTGGTCCCTCTCCCAAAAGGCAGTCAAGTGAACATATAAGTCAAACAGAGAGTGTGGGGACAGGTGTCAATGTCTAGGCAGTCTGAGTAATGTGTTTGGTAGAAAACATTATGTTACTGTGTTTACTTAAATGGCAATAATCTAACAGGAAGGACAAAATAAACTGCTGGTGTATCAGGGGACAGGGGAGAGGAATAGAAGTGGAGACATTATGGAAGAGGAAATAAAAAAAACCTGAGACCACTGGCATATGAGCATTGGGTAAGAGTCCAGGCAAAATATCCAGGAGATTATCCAAATGTTCATTTTGGCAGCTTCCATATTTGTTCTTCCCAGCTGCAGTCCCAGGCTGGATCTCCCTGTGTAGACCTCAATGTTTTGCTGCAAAGGCCAAGATCCCTAAAGCACTTTATGGAAGATCCCTTTCCTAAATGCCTGTCTGTGGATGTGGTCCTTGCTGGATATAACTTTGCCCTATCTCCTTCAGTAACTCCCTCTGTGGTACCTGAACTTGTTTATACCAAGTCTCTGGTTGGTGGAATCTGGCTGGTGGAATCTCAAAAGGAATGAAAGGGTTGGGAGAAAGAGACGTAGTCTGAACATCATGCTGCTTTTCTCTGCTTCTGCTTCTATGGAAGTTAATGTTGCCAATTTCATTGGTTCAAAGGTAATAAATACTGGGCAGTTGTGAGGATGCAATTACCCTTACTAACCATAACTACATCAGTAAGTAGCAGGTTTATTTTACTAAACTATTTTCCATAAAACCTTTTATCAATTATTAATCATTAATTATTCTGCTTTCCTCTAATTTTTCTATTTGCTTCACACGTATCAATTCTATTACATTGTAAAGAAATAATGTTTGGGAATCAGAGTTATTCATTTTATCATTTTGTTTCCCAAGTTTTCTGGAATTTTTGTGGTATCTCAAGATTCATGAAAACGTGCTTAAAGGGTCAGAGAGTTCATAGTCAATGTTTTCAAAAGGCACGTATATAATTTATATGACTTTCAGGATTTAAAATAATAATAAAAATAATAATAATGCTTTAATTTAAAGGCTGAAATGCTCCCCAAATTATCCTGAAATAAAGGAGTTTGAATTACAAGTTTGACATGCTCCATAGCTTTTTAAGAAACATTTAGCATTTCTTTTTTTGATTTTCTGCAAAATGATCAATAATTTTATCTTTCAGTAACAGATTTATATCATTGATATGATTTCTTTGTCTCCCAGAGTGTGAGTAAAAATGAACACTTTTTTTGTCTCTAAACCAACCTGGACATCAATTCTCCACATCTGTCTTTGGCCAGCCTTATCACCTACCTTTCTTCCATAAATGTCAATTTACATTTATAATATTGGTGTAACCCTTCCCTATTTTATAAGTACTTTTAATTTTTTATTTTATATTTCTCTTTAATGAACAGTTCCTTTTAAGAAACCACTATTTCTCAATAACATAACTAGGAGAGAAGAACCACAGAAAGTTCTTCAGGTTTTAGAAGGGTTTTTTTTTTAGATTAGTACACAGAATGTACATTGCATTCAATCTAATTAGTGGAGATGTATTAAAATTGTCAGTCCAACATTGACTTCTTTTCTCCAAAAATTGTGGTTAAGTAGAAGAGTGAATTAAGGGGGGTTAAAGAAAAATAAAATATATGTATGTTTAAATCTAGGTCAGCATGGCCTTGTCTTTATCTTAGCTAGACAGTACTGAATTCTGATACTGCCCATATAATCTGAATTTTTACCTTCTTGTAATGGCATAAAGTTCTTTTCTCATTTAGGGTGATAATAAGTAAGCCTCTTCATAGAAGTTAAAATTACTGAAATAGTCACCATTCCTAGTTAATTACAAACTAGGACTGTACATTTCCAAACACAGTGAAAAGATATTCATGGACTTTAAAATCACTGCCAATTCTACAGACTTAAATATCTTATTTCTCCCTAGATTAATAAAGCCTACCAAAATATCACCGTATTTTTTTTGCTTTTGAACCTTAATGGAGCAACAGAAACTCCAGAAGTAGAAAAAGCTTTTCTTTTTTTATTTCTATAATTCAGAAGTCAAAAATTAAAATAAGATAAACTGAGGTTCCACCACTGAAATACTCAAAGTTATTTCTTCATTGTATTTTGGTATGAACTCTGTCAGGACTACTGCTGAATTTATTTAACTCTTCTCTCTTTGACCACTCTCTGCAACTTACAGCAAATATGCAGTATGCCATCTTGAAACAAAGATTCAGAGACATTATCTTAACTTTGATTGCAAATTACTAAACTTACTTGCAAAACAATAAGCAAAATTGAATTCTGGTGGTTTTTGTATCTGAGATAATATCTTCATATAAATCAGTACTGATAATAAACAACAATGCAGTATAATAAAAATAACAAAAAATATTATAAACTGCTATTAAAAATTTAAGCTCAGAAGCTCTTACTGAGACAAAAAAATGTTCTTAGAATACATTTTCAACATTTAGTAGGATCATAATTTATATTTCATACTCAGTACAATGTTTTTTTGGAGTGGCAGTGTTATTGTGGTTTTTTTCAATGAAGTCCCTTTTACTGCTAAGGAATATAAAACATCAGACTTTCCAGAACACCCATGATACTGAAGTTCAATAAATTAAAACAATAGAAAGAAATATCCAGCCATTTCATTTCTCTTTGTCAGGAAATCAATGCTCTGTAAAACTCTTACAACTGTGTTTATTTCATTAGTATGTTAACGGAAGCTCTTTTTATAAGTTTCTTTTTTAAGGTCTGTTTTATACTTGAGGATTATTCCTACAAAAAAATTATTCAACCATGAAGTACAAACATTACTGACAATTTTCTTCTATGATCTCCTGCATTTTTTAATCAGTAGATTAGAATTCAACAGTTGCTCTAATGGAAATGTATGCAGTAGTTTACAAAAGCTGCTTCAAATATTTGTTCAGCATTGAAATCAGATCCAATATTTCTGAAGAAGATGCAAAGAATAGAGCTGTTGTTTTATTTTATTCCTTGTATTACTTTTTCAAAGGCAGACAAACAAAAGATGTGTTTTCACCTGGAAATAAATAGGAAAAACAATCAGCAATGATGCAATAGCATCCGTGGCAAGTTAAGATTAAGAATAAGGAATAATCAATCAGCCTTGTGAGCAGAGTCAAAAGTAAGACTGGACTCTAAAATAAGGAATCCTTTTGGTAGCGCTCAGAGAATTTTGCCTTCTGTTTTGTGAGAAATGAAGAAAATATTGCTGTGTGGTTTTGGTTTTTTTTTTTTATTACTTATTTTCTTTCAGCCTTATTTTCCCACAGCTCCTCTTCAAAAGTACTTCTGAATATTTTGGCAAGTAAAAGGTTTTTTTCCAGAGCTGACCAAAGAAAACAAAAATTCAGTGGTTTCAGTGATCCTGGACTGAGGACAAGAGTGGGAGTTATTTTCAAGGTTTTATTCAGGGTTATTTCCCACCTGAAGTTGAGATAATACGCAGACGTAGGTAAACATAGAAAAATAGCACAGCAAGAAATGTTGGTTTTTAATAAAGAACATTACAAATATAAATACATTTTTTTAGGGAATTCAAAACATGGTTTTGTTGTCTAAAACATACAAAACACATAATGGACTGCCATTAGTTGCTTGGCAACAAAATGTTTGATGTTCTTCTGTTGAATTTCATATTTCATATTGATGTACTAATTAAAAAAACTCAGACTCTGAAAGACACTTTTTTAGACCACGCTTGAGTGCTTTAATTGAAAAAAAACACTCTTAATATTGGAGATATGGCAAGAGCTGTTATTAAATCAGAAGACAAAAAGGTATATAATCCCCAGTGATACATAATATTATTTAGGTACCATTAGTACTGAGTGTTTCTATTTTTATTTTTTTTTGTAAACTGTTTATTCCTTAAAAAAGGGTCGGGGAGAGGGTTGCCATTCCGTACTTGATTAGAAGAGCTGCAGCAGTGAAAATATTCTGCAAGAGCTAAACAGTTAGTCCTCTACACACGTTTGAAATCTGCAGTTTTGTGCAATGTCTGAGATAGCCCTAAATCCAATTAAATTGTATGTATTTTGTATTTATGAGTATTGCCATTGCTTGTAACAGGCCACAGCTGTTGTACTGAGTTTGCAAGCCCTCAGGATGAAGACTTGCCAGGCTTGTTCTGTCTGAACTTGTCTTGAACTGCCTGGTGATTTGTTTTTACTTGACTGCAGAGAGGCTGGGGAAGGGTGAGCATAATACCAGGTAAAGGGATAGATATTATATAGTGCATGTATAACAAATTTAACTGTGCAATTATTAATGAGACTTTGTCTGTAAGAGTGGTATTCTTTCCTTTATTTGCTTTTTCTTTCTTTTTTCTGTAATAACTAAATTCTGACTAATAGTAATTCTACAATTAGATCATTAAGATGTCAATTATATTAATTATAAATTCTTGTTTTTGTACGTTTCTATCTTTCTTTTTTATCCATAACAAAACTTTGAGCATACTACTGAAGTCTGAACTCCCACAGTACTTCTTTCCCTGTTGAAATAAAATCAATTCAATCTCCCATTATCAGAGTTCATCCTACTTTTATGGAATACTTAAATATTCAGATAGCCAAAATAAAGTAAAAGTGATTCTGAAATAACTTGCCTCTGTACCACTACCTTGCATCTATCATGCCTCTACATGTTTCTTGCTGCGTAATAGCAGAACCTCCATAGCCTATCTCTCTATAGTTTTTTTGCTTCTTTTTTTCCCCTCAAGTATTTAAAAAAGAAAAAAAAGTAAAAATAAAGTTGAAATTTGTTTCTGCTTTGCATGAAAAAAGAAGGTGAAATATGTCAACTGATAAGTTTTCTCCTCTTCACTTTGGTTGTGAAACTGAATCAGCCAGATGTATACCGGTAATTCCAATAATTCTAGAAAGTCTGCATTGCTTGCACATGTTTATCATAAAAAATGGGATGTGTAATAGTGGAACATTAGTTCATTGAATAAGTAATGATTCATTCTATAATAAAAGGTCACCTATGGTGTGACCTATGGCCTGCTCTTTGCCAAGGTTTTTAAAATATGGATTTACCTGAGAGCTTGTTGTACGTTCTTTCATTTATACTGCCAATTATCTTTAAAAGAAAGGTTCATCCCTCTCTTGATGGTAAACATGTTGGTCCAATAGTGTGTTCTGAAAAGCCAGGAATAGTATCAACAGAAAAAAAATCTGATCCACCACTTTGGCAGCATGCTGTCTCAGACTACTAGACCTGAGGACAAAGCCATGCAGAGAACAGAAAAAGCTGACTCA
This sequence comes from Pelecanus crispus, assembly GCF_030463565.1. Taxonomy (NCBI): domain Eukaryota; kingdom Metazoa; phylum Chordata; class Aves; order Pelecaniformes; family Pelecanidae; genus Pelecanus; species Pelecanus crispus. The sequence goes on along the minus strand of NC_134646.1, from coordinate 65,160,447 downwards.
GAATCTGGGAGGTGTATAGCAGAGTCTCCGGAATGACGGAGGCATCTGACTCCAAGCACAAAAATAAACACATATTGTGTAGCTGACATTTACTGCTCTTTTATGTGGCCGCAAAACTTGCACAACATCTAGTCCATCCATATGACCACTTAGCCAGTTCTGTACCATTAACCTTTCTGTCCCACACTATGTAAGATAGCATGGTAAGATTTTGAATACAGGTGCCCTACAGTGGTGGAATAATATTCCTGAAAATGAAGCTATACTGGTTTGGACTCTGGTTAAATATTACCCAGATTTCTATTTTCTGAAACTGATGGAACTACAGTGTTAGTTGAAATGTGGAACAGTTAACGTTGGAAGCAAATGTTGGAAATGTGGGACTGGATGCATCTGGGAGCAACCCATTCTGTGTGACCGTCCTTCTGCGGGCTGCATTGTGGCCAGGATCACACAGGGATGCTGTGGATGGCCTAAGGAAAGAGCTACAACATCCCAAGTGCTGACAGAGCCACTGAAGCTGAAACCTCACATGCTAGACCAGGTGAAGAATTTAATAGTTCTTATCATCACCCAAACTGTTCACAAGTAATGAGGCTGATTTGTAGGCAAAAAAAGTGAAATATTTCATTACAGCCTGAGGACTATTTTAAGGCAAGAAAAGTTACTACAGTTAATGTATTCTCTCTGTGCAGATCACTTGTGCTGTATTTTACCAATATTTAGCATATCTTCATCAGTTGTCTACCTCAAGTTTCGATTCCAGTAGTCTTTATTGTTCTCTTCAAAATGGCTGCCATAGAATGAGTCCTAATAAAATCCCACAATTTTTCCGTAGCTAAGTATTGTATGAAATCTGGTTTTAATGAGTAAAATGCCAAGTCAATAACATTTCCTGGTCCTAAAATTTTTAAAGAGAAAACATATATGAGGAAACCAGCAACCGCACATCATAAAGATTTATGAGAATTAAATTTTAAAAAGTAGTTGTAACTGTAGAAAAGTCTACATTGAGGAATTTCTGTGGTATATGATTTAGGCAAAATCTGAAGATTATATCAAAGCTTCTTTTGGCTTCTCAGATACGAACTTGGAATAAGGCTTTATTTTCTGAATCTACTTTTTTTTTCTTTTATATTTATTGATAGACAATCTAAAAAGCACAAGAGAGATGCAGCTGCAGTACATGTATATGAATTACATAAGATTTAGGCATTATAGAAAAAAACAACAAAAAACCAAAAACAATAAATAGGAAGATGGAGTTAAACCTGAAGTGAAGACTGACAAGAAGTTTTGGGGCATTTTTTTTCAACAGTGCTTATCCATCCATCCAGAATAAAACCATAGCTTGACTATTTGATCCTGATAGCTACAGTGTCCCTATTCCTCTATATAATCTTAATGCTTCTCTTTTGTACTATAAATACACACAAAATGACTTGATACACTATGAACCAACTTATAAGTAATGATGTTTGTTTATTTTATGTTAGCAAAGAACATTGCACAGATGGTTTGTAAAGTCTAATTAATAAAATATGACAAAGGGTGAACTCTTATGTAACAATTCATGCTTGTGTGAATTGTTTGGGTTATGAAAGTTTTGTTTCTAAATCAAGATTTCCTGAAGTTTTTTCTGCAATGTCTGTTTTAAAATAATTTGTTTCTTTTAGCATGTAGTGTCTGACATAGCCAAAGCAAATACTTTTCCTGACTTTAATGAGTTTTGGACCAGCAAATTTCTTCATACTTGCAAGTTATATCTGAAGTGAGTTAAAGTTACATCTAGATAGCTAGGGTTTGTCTAAAACTGATAGCTTTGCTTTTGTTTGTTCATATGCTTAATAGAGTTTACCTGTTTTGGAATAAAAATGCTTTGTTTCGTATAGGAAAAGTTGTTGTTTTGAATAATTTTTCATTTTACTGACATTCATATTAATCACTTTGCCTCAGTAGTAAATGACCATTATTCAAAATATGTAAACTCTAAACAAGATTTCTTTAAGTGTACAAACTCCAAATGGGCTAGTCTGTTCCTTTTATTGTAACATTGTAAAGCTTCATACCTCAATCAGATTGCTTTTAATCTTCTCTGCAAGAATGTTTGACCAAATGTCATTTTCTGTTTAAATGTTCATGCGCTACCAAGTTCTTTAATCTACCACGATGTGACAAATTTTTATTTACAGTGTCATCAGAAAACAAAAAAAAAAAACCAGAATGCATGCTACTTATGCCATAATTTTGTTTTGGGAAATCAATGACATCTTGGAATCTGAAGAGAGGAGCAGATCCAAACTAAACAACTGAATATCAGGTCTTACAGATGAATATCAAGTTTCCAAAAAGATTGGATTACTGATATCAGTCTGTGATATAGGAAGTAAAAAGTGCTCTTATACTGTTAGAAATATGTTATGGCTAAGTCAGTTGTCTTAATACCTGCAAATGCCATAGGGAACTGCAAAAGATTTTAAGTGGAAGATGTCTTGAAAAAGAAGTCTGACCAAAAATACCTTCCCCAGAAGCCAGGGAAATGTGCACTAACATTAAAGAGGTTGCATTAAATGACTAGGGGTTTAAACCTAACCCAGATTTAGTGCCAGAGACCCAGAAGACATTAGAAATCAAGACAAGGATTTAAGCCAAGTACCAGCAAGGAGTTTCTTTCAGTAACGTGGTGGCATATTGAGAGTTAAAAAAAAAAAAAAAGCTTGTATTGCATGTTAGAAAAGCACTATAGCTTGGTTTGTGGTTTGATCATTTTTCAAACTCAAATCATGTTACACTTAGAATATGTCTCAGGGAAAACTTTAAGAACAACTTTAAGAGAACAAATGGTTCTTCACTGACTGCACCTTATGTAGTCATTTATGCCAAGAACCAGCAAAGCACTTTAGCATCTGTTTAATGTCAAGCATGTAGATAGGCTACTTGACACAATATGTTTAGAATCTTAACTAGATTGTATAAAATTACTGCAAAATGTAACCAGTATTGCTAGCTGAATAGGACATGGTCATGTGTCCTGGTTTCGGCTGGGATAGAGTTAATTTTCTTCCTAACAGCAGGCATAGTGCTGTGTTTTGGATTTAGTAGGAGAAGAATGTTGATAACAGGCTGATGTTTTTAGTTGTTGCTGAGTACTGCTTATGCTAGTCAAGGACTTTTTCAGCTTCCCATGCTCTGCCAGGCGCACAAGAAACTGGGAGGGGGCACAGCCAGAATAGTTGATCCAAACTGACCAAAGGGCTATTCCATACCATATGACGTCATGCTCAGTATATAAACTGGGGGGGGTTGGCTGGGGAGCAGCGATCGCTGCTCGGGAACTGTCTGGGTATCCGTCGGCGGGTGGTGAGCAATTGCATTGTGCATCACTTGCTTCGTGTATCATTATTATTATTATCATTATTATACTGTTACTATTAGCATTACTATTTTACTTTATTTCAATTATTAAACTGTTCTTATCTCAGCCCAGGAGTGTTTCTCACTCTTACTCCTCCAATTCTCTCCCCCATCCCATCGGGGTAGGGGGAGTGAGCGAGCGGCTGCGTGGTGCTTAGTTGCTGGCTGGGGCTAAACCACGACAGTCCTTTTTGGCGCCCAACGTGGGGCACGAGATAACAACAGATTAATCAGAGTGTATTAAGGAGTCTGTTAACAGTTGCCGGTCACGATATTAGTTCTTCTGATCTGCACCATGTTCTTTTTTTTGCAGCACGCGTTAAAGCTTGCTGTCAGTTTGTGTAGTGTGCTATGCTCTGCAGTGATTCATGATCTTTTGCTTGGGAGGTTCCTTATCAAAGCCCTGACCTTGAGCATTCTTTGGTATTTGGGTTTCATACAGAAGTCACTACTGTACTTCGGGTACTACCTCATAGAGAGAGTTAGCAATTATACTTCTTACTCTGAGAGGCTTGTTGTGGAGGAAATACAGAATGGCACCTTTGCTGCTTTCTTCTATGATATTTCCTCCTTCATTACAACAACTTTCCTGTATCTTGAACACCCCTGGGCAGTTAAGATACTTCTATTGATAATTCTTGGGAATGTTGTTTCCATTTTGATAAAGGTCAGTAAGCAGTTTAAAAATACCATCCAAAGATCTACCCCAAGGCTGGATAGTTATGAGTGGCAGGGTGTGTGGGATCGTATGCGCAAGTACCTAGGGCAGTGGGGACCTCCAGTGTTTTGGAACTTCACCCCTGAACAAGTGCAGAATCCTGAAGAATTAGTAAAGTATTTGGAAGAAGTATGTTGTCACCCTGGTAGCTCCAGAGAGACACAAATCATTGCAACATGCTGGGGACTGGCCCATGCCTATCGAGCCGTGGTCAACGCTAATCAGTACCCTCAAAAGAAAGAGAAGGTCTCTGGATCTGATGACAAAACAACAAGCACTGTGGCTACTCAAACCCCCACTACAGGCCCTGCGGCTACTCCAACCCCCACTACAGGCCTTGCAGCTACTCAAACCCCTGCCCCAGGCACTGTGGCTACTCCAGCCACAGCCATGAGCACTGCGGCTACTCAAACCCCAGTGACAGACACTGTGGCTAAACCAGAGAACCAACCTGTGCCGGTATCAGTTGCCCCTATACAGAAGAAAAAATACACGAGGAAATCAGTTCGTTTAGTAAGGGATGAAGATGAACCAGGGCCATCACGAGAACCAGAGGAGGAAGAACCCATAAATGAGATGGTGACCACCCGATCCCTATCCCTGAGTGAGCTGCGAGATATGCGAAAAGATTTTGGTCGTCATCCAGGCGAGCACATCATCACCTGGCTGCTCCGATGCTGGGATAACGGGGCCAGTAGCCTGGATTTAGAGGGTAGGGAAGCCAAGCAGCTGGGATCCCTTTCCAGGGAAGGGGGCATTGACAAAGCAATTGGAAAAGGGGCAAAACCGCTCAGCCTCTGGAGGCGACTTCTGTCAAGCGTGAAGGAAAGGTATCCCTTCAAGGAGGATGTTTTATACCGCCCAAGCAAATGGACCACCGTAGAGAAAGGTATCCAGTACCTGAGGGAATTAGGCGTGCTGGAGGTGATTTACAGTGACCTGAATGATGAGCGGTTAACCAAAGACCCAGATGAAGTCAGGTGCACACAATCCATGTGGCAGAAGGTGGTACGGAGCGCACCAGCATCGTATTCCAACTCGTTGGCAATACTAGCCTGGAAAGACGACGAGGCACCAACGGTGGATGAAGTGGCTAGACAACTCCGGGACTACGAAGAAAAGCTCTCTTCCTCCCTACGGGCCTGTGTCTCGGCTGTGGAAAAACTGTCTGAAAAAATATGCCAAGAGTTCCAACAACTCAGAGAGGATCTGTCCTACTCCCCACCTGCACGGACCAGTGTCTCAGCCATTAGGAGTCAACGTCCCTATGCTCAAGAGAGAGGATATAGAGGATACACACCACGGGGCACCCTGTGGTTTTACCTGCGTGATTATGGAGAGGACATGAGAAAGTGGGATGGAAAACCCACATCAACCTTAGAGGCACGGGTGCGTGAATTGCAAGGAAAAACTATTAGAAAAGGCGGTTCTCCCAGGAAAATTGCAGCTCCAGTTTCCAGTGAGCAGTTCCCGAGACAGAGTAAGAGGGCTAATTTTACTTCCGACCTTGATCAGGGAACTTTTGATTCACATTTACAGGAAGTGAACAACGAATACTGTGACCAGTGTTAGAGGGGCCCTGCCTCCAGCCAGGTGGAGGAAAGGGACAACCGGGTTTACTGGACTGTGTGGATTCGATGGCCTGGAACGTCAGACCCACAGGAGTATAAGGCTCTAGTGGACACTGGTGCACAGTGCACGCTAATGCCATCAAACTATAGAGGGGCAGAACCCATTTGTATTTCTGGAGTGACAGGGGGATCCCAACAGCTAACTGTACTGGAAGCTGAAGTGAGCCTAACTGGGAATGAGTGGCAAAAGCACCCCATTGTGACTGGCCCAGATGCTCCGTGCATCCTTGGCATAGACTACCTCAGGAGAGGGTATTTCAAGGACCCAAAAGGGTACCGGTGGGCTTTTGGTATAGCTGCTTTGGAGACAGAGGAAATTAAACAGTTGTCCAGCTTGCCCGGTCTCTCAGAGGACCCTTCAATTGTAGGGTTGCTGAAGGTTGAGGAACAACAGGTGCCGATTGCTACCACAACTGTGCACAGGCGGCAATATCGCACCAACCGAGACTCCCTGATTCCCATCCATAACCTGATTCGTCGACTGGAGAGCCAGGGAGTGATCAGCAAGACTCGCTCACCCTTTAACAGTCCCATATGGCCAGTGCGAAAGTCTAATGGGGAGTGGAGACTAACAGTGGACTATCGTGGCCTGAACGAAGTTACACCGCCGCTGAGTGCTGCCGTGCCAGACATGCTAGAACTTCAATATGAACTGGAGTCAAAGGCAGCTAAGTGGTATGCCACAATTGATATTGCTAATGCATTTTTCTCCATCCCTTTGGCAGCAGAGTGCAGACCCCAGTTTGCTTTTACCTGGAGGGGTGTTCAGTACACCTGGAACCGACTGCCCCAGGGGTGGAAGCACAGCCCCACCATTTGCCATGGACTGATCCAGACAGCACTGGAACAGGGTGAAGCTCCAGAACATCTGCAGTACATTGATGACATCATTGTGTGGGGCAATACAGCAGAAGAAGTTTTTGAGAAGGGAAAGAAAATAGTCCAAATCCTTCTGAAGGCTGGTTTTGCCATAAAACAGAGTAAGGTCAAGGGGCCTGCACAGGAGATCCAGTTTTTAGGAATAAAATGGCAAGATGGACGTCGTCAGATCCCAATGGATGTGATCAACAAAATAACAGCTATGTCCCCACCAACTAGCAAAAAGGAAACACAAGCTTTCTTAGGCGTTGTGGGGTTTTGGAGAATGCATATTCCAAATTACAGCCAGATCGTAAGCCCTCTCTATCAAGTGACCCGGAAGAAGAACGAATTCAAATGGGGCCCTGAGCAACAACAAGCCTTTGAACAAATTAAACGTGAGATAGTTCATGCAGTAGCCCTTGGGCCAGTCCGGGCAGGGCAGGATATTAAAAATGTGCTCTACACCGCAGCCGGGGAGAATGGCCCTACCTGGAGCCTCTGGCAGAAAGCACCAGGGGAGACTCGAGGTCGACCCCTAGGGTTTTGGAGTCGGGGATACAGAGGATCCGAAGCCCGCTACACTCCAACTGAGAAAGAGATACTGGCAGCATATGAAGGGGTTCGAGCTGCTTCAGAAGTGGTTGGTACTGAAGCACAGCTCCTGCTGGCACCCCGACTGCCGGTGTTGGGCTGGATGTTCAAAGGGAGGGTCCCCTCTACACATCATGCAACTGATGCTACATGGAGTAAGTGGGTTGCATTGATCACACAACGGGCTCGAATAGGAAACCCCAGTCGCCCAGGAATCTTGGAAGTGATCATGGACTGGCCAGAAGGAAAAAACATTAGAATATCACCAGAGGAGGAGGTGACACGTGCTGAAGAGGCCCCACTGTATAATAAATTGCCAGAAAATGAAAAGCAATATGCCCTGTTCACTGATGGGTCCTGTCGTCTCGTGGGAAAGCATCGGAGGTGGAAAGCTGCTGTATGGAGTCCTATACGACAAGTCGCAGAAACTGCTGAAGGAGAAGGGGAGTCGAGTCAGTTTGCAGAGGTGAAAGCCATCCAGCTGGCTTTAGATATTGCTGAAAGAGAAAAGTGGCCAGTCCTTTATCTCTATACTGACTCATGGATGGTGGCAAATGCCCTGTGGGGGTGGCTGCAGCAATGGAAGCAGAGCAACTGGCAGCGCAGAGGCAAACCAATCTGGGCTGCCGCGTTGTGGCAAGATATTGCTGCCCGGGTAGAGAACCTGGTTGTAAAAGTTCGTCATGTAGATGCTCATGTACCTAAGAGTCGGGCCACTGAAGAACATCAAAACAACCAGCAAGTAGATCAGGCTGCTAAGATTGAAGTGGCTCAGGTGGATTTGGACTGGCAACATAAGGGTGAATTATTTATAGCTCGGTGGGCCCATGACGCCTCAGGCCATCAAGGAAGGGATGCAACGTATAAATGGGCTCGTGATCGAGGGGTGGACTTAACTATGGACAGTATTGCACAGGTTATTCATGAGTGTGAAACATGCGCTGCAATCAAGCAAGCCAAGCAGTTCAAGCCCCTTGGGTATAGTGAACGATGGCTAAAATATAAATATGGGGAGGCCTGGCAGATTGATTACATCACGCTCCCACAGACCCGCCAGGGCAAGCGCTATGTGCTCACCATGGTGGAAGCAACCACTGGATGGCTGGAAACATATCCCGTGCCCCATGCCACCGCCCGGAACACCATCCTGGGCCTTGAAAAGCAAGTCCTGTGGCGACATGGCACCCCAGAAAGAATTGAGTCAGACAACGGGACTCATTTCCGAAACAACCTCATAGACACCTGGGCCAAAGAGCACGGCATTGAGTGGGTATATCACATCCCTTACCATGCACCAGCCTCCGGGAAAATTGAGCGATACAATGGATTGTTAAAGACTACCCTGAGAGCAATGGGTGGTGGGACGTTTAAACATTGGGATACGCATTTAGCAAAAGCCACCTGTTTAGTCAACACCAGGGGATCTGCCAATTGAGCTGGCCCTGCCCAATCAAAACTTTTACGTACTGTAGAAGGAGATAAAGTTCCTGTAGTGCACATGAAAAATATGCTGGGGAAGACAGTCTGGGTTACTTCCCCCTCTGGCAAAGGCAAACCCATTCATGGGATTGCTTTTGCTCAAGGACCTGGGTGCACTTGGTGGGTGATGCGAAAGGATGGGGAAGCCCAATGTGTACCTCAAGGGAATTTGATTTTGGGTGAAAATAGCCAATGAACTGAATTGTATAATATTAATTGCTTTATAATACTGTATGTTATCTCTTAACTATATGTTATCTCTTAACTGCATGTTAATATAATAATATAGTAGGTTAATATTAAGTATATAATACTATATATTATGATTGCTATATGCCGCATCAATGGTATTGCAGTAAGAATTGCCCAGCCTAAGGAAAATGAACTTTGATGAAACCATGTTGGAATGAGAACTGACTTCAGCATGCAACAGTCCAACACTGCACACCACCTCTCCTGCTCTGAAAGACTGTGATGACAGATGGAACCCAAAGTCATGGGCTAAATGAACTCAATGGACATTTTAGAGGGATGGGCCATAGACGAAGGGAATGATATCTGTGTGTATATCAAGATAGGGAAAGGGGTGGTGATTAATTGGAACACATTGGAAAGGGGAGGGCCTGTGCATGACGTAGATGGTATAGAATAAGGGGTGGATACTGTCCTGGTTTCGGCTGGGATAGAGTTAATTTTCTTCCTAACAGCAGGCATAGTGCTGTGTTTTGGATTTAGTAGGAGAAGAATGTTGATAACAGGCTGATGTTTGTAGTTGTTGCTGAGTACTGCTTATGCTAGTCAAGGACTTTTTCAGCTTCCCATGCTCTGCCAGGCGCACAAGAAACTGGGAGGGGGCACAGCCAGAATAGTTGATCCAAACTGACCAAAGGGCTATTCCATACCATATGACGTCATGCTCAGTATATAAACTGGGGGGGGTTGGCTGGGGAGCAGCGATCGCTGCTCGGGAACTGTCTGGGTATCCGTCGGCGGGTGGTGAGCAATTGCATTGTGCATCACTTGCTTTGTGTATCATTATTATTATTATCATTATTATACTGTTACTATTAGCATTACTATTTTACTTTATTTCAATTATTAAACTGTTCTTATCTCAGCCCAGGAGTGTTTCTCACTCTTACTCCTCCAATTCTCTCCCCCATCCCATCGGGGTAGGGGGAGTGAGCGAGCGGCTGCGTGGTGCTTAGTTGCTGGCTGGGGCTAAACCACGACATCATGTAACAAAACAACAATTCCTTAATTATTAAATGAGATAAAACTGTACTCTCATATCACATTACCTGAATATTTGTATGACCAGCTGGAGAAAAGACATCTCTGCCTGAGAGCCATTTCAATTGAATAAAACACTGATTTTCTAAGCAAACCAGAAAAACGTTGGTGGACCAAACTTTCTCAGTTAAAAAAAGGTACTTGTCTGAACATGCATACTTACAGGAAGTTTAAACAGTAGATTCATGATTATTTGATGTCAACAAAATTGCATCAGTGGGCATGAAAATTCAAAATTTTTTCAAGCGACTCAGTTATGTGCTCAAGGTACTTTGTGGTTCGACTTCAGGCTCACAGTTACAAATTTGAAGTAAACAGAAACAAAATCACCTTCTAAAGAGCCAGGCTGTAGAAACATTTAAAATCCTAGACTCCCACCTTTTTTTAAGCTCAGAGGCCTGTAAACATCTATATTCCCTGCTGTGCACATTTAAAACAGACATACTACTGACTGAGTGCTGTAGAGTATGCTGCTAGTGATGGAAACATCCATTTGAGACACTTCTGGCTTTAGCAACTTCTACTTGGACAAATATTCTAACTAGCACAGCACCATATAATACATAGGCATTGGAACCATCATGGTCTGGAAACCAATTGAGAATGGAGAATTAATGAGGCAGTCCTGATTTAGGGGTGAAGACTCAGTTATGGTGCTTGAATTGAGAGATACTAAGATTACTAAGAGATACGAAGAGTACTCTTTATATAGGTAACTATTATTTTGGACTGAAGCATGTAACCTTTCCTGTACTGTGAGCTTCAGATTCTATTCCAAAGGTTACACAACTGAAATTTAGGCTTTATGGTATCAGATTTATAGGTCTACCGGTGCCTGCTTTTGGCTGGGATAGAGTTAATTTTCTTCCTAGTAGCAGGCATAGTGCTGTGGTTTGGATTTAGTAGGAGAATAATGTTGATAACATGCTGATGTTTTAGTTGTTGCTAAGTATTGCTTATGCTAGTCAAGGACTTGTCAGCTTCCCATGCTCTGCCAGGTGCACAAGAAAACTGGGAGGGTGCACAGCCAGAATAGTTGATCCAAACTGCCCAAAGGGCTATTCCATGCCATATGACGTCATGCTCAGTATAGAAACTGGGGGGGGTTGGCTGGGGAGCACTGATCGCTGCTTGGGAACTGTCTGGGTATCGGTCAGCGGGTGGTGAGCAATTGCATTGTGCATCACTTGCTTTGTATATTATTATTATTATTATTATTATTATTATTATTATTATTAGTAGTATATTGTTATTATTATAATTACTCTTTTACTTTATTTCAATTATTAAACTGTTCTTATCTCAACCCAGGAGTGTTTCTCACTCTTACTCCTCCGATTCTCTCCCCCATCCCATCGGGGCAGGGGGAGTGAGTGAGCGGCTGCGTGGTGCTTAGTTGCTGGCTGGGGCTAAACCACAACAGATATATTGCAATAAAGTCTTATCCATCTGCAAGCATAAGCATTGTAGCATAAGATCATAGACTGGCTCTAGCAGGTAAAGCCAAATTCCTATTGAGACTCCAATAATGGTCATAAGTGAATATCCACAGCAGAATAAGGACAGTGGAAGTTTGTATGATACTTTCACTTAATGGTGTCTTGTTGACCAATTATTCAGTACAAGATCTACCTAAGATAGGAGTATTTTCTATATTTTCAGTAACTATTAGTGGATTTCTCTTCCATTCATTTGCCTACTCCCATCATAAACATATGTAGAATTCTAACTCTTGTTTCACAAACTTCAGCTATGTTTAATGAATATTATCCCCTTTTAAATTCCCAATTTTTATCTGACTCTTTTTTATTAACTTGGTAAAAAAAGGTTCTGTTATTTGCTTTTTCCCCAAGCATTAAATAAACAAATAAGGCTTTAAATAAATTCTAAAATTACATTTGTTCTGACTCATAGGCCAGATTGATACAAATATGACTGTGTTTAAGCTCTCCACAGTTTAGTTCTTATCCCAAAGCTAGTGTTTTCTAGCATGCTAAAACAGGCTTTTAGTTCAGAGTAGTACACCTTCAATTAAAAATACTTGTGTCTCTCTTAAGTTTATCACAAAAGCCAAGGGACTGAGAAAAACTGGGGGAAAAGATGAAGATCTCTAGTGGCTGTGTCATCTTATAGCACAGATTTTTCGTTCTTTGTGGAGGTCTGACCACTGCCATAACATGACCATTTATTCAGTCCATTCACATATACACACCTTACACCGCACTGAGCATTCTACTGACTGTGTCTGGGCACTTCTTCTTGCCACCTCCCATTCTAGCAAAAAAAAAAAAAGTAACTGTTCCAACACATGGCCTTGGGTACTTTTGGAATGCTGTCAGGCTACTTTGAATGTTGTCTCCTGTAGAATATATCTTTTAGGAATAAATCTGATCGTATTCCTTTCATTAAACCTAAGTGTCAAGTTACTATAGCTTAGTAAGATCAAGAGTGGCCATTGCCATTATTTTCTTTGTTTAAAAAAAGTTAGGTTCATATAATCTGCAATTTCTGTGTGATATCAATGTGGAAAAAGATTAAAATTCATAAAGGATTATTCAGTCATTTTTTTAATAAATTAAGTTCAACTGTGTTTTCATAAATTACTATGCATTATTTATTTTATACAAGTTTGTCAAATTTACTCTGAATAATTTACTCCTCTCATAGCATTTTCCATATTTAGTATTTCATTAAGTTTAAATCAATATGTACATTCATATCTGAAATAGGAGCAGAGCTTTTGGACTGAGGACTATTTTGAATGCTACCTGCATGCATAATAGTAAGGAATAACAGTTCATTAAAATGTTGAATCTGTGGTTAAATAAGAAATGTTCTCCATTCTTATAAAGTGAAGTATCCTGAGGAAAATATTTTCAGTTTAAGTTCTATCTGTACAAGGTTGGATCCTGGAACTTTTATACACAATTTTGTTCCAAGTGTCTCAGACTTTAATGCTCATTAATAATCTTTCCATATATGTAGAAATAGTCTCTCCTTCTTCCTCCCTCCTATCTTTAGCATGTTCTTCTTCTGTTCAGTCTCTTCTTTCTTTCAATGCAAATCAGTTCTTACATCCTGATGGAGAGTTGTTTTCCTTCTACCTCGAGAGCCACTGTTTTTGCTTTGATACTTTGCTCTTCTCCTAAAGTTGTAAGTTCTTTTCCCAGTTACTCAGTGCCTTTATCCCTTTACCCTACAGAATACATAACAAGGTCATAAATTTGACAAGTTGCTAAGCTTTATCACTGCATATCTAGATCATCTGGTGAAACCACTATGACAATATTTCTTCTTGGAGATCCTTTCTACACATACTGATTCATGCAAGTCATTCAAGGTACAGTTATATGCTCAGCTTACCAGAATCACTGCTGGCTTAGCATGACCATATATCAAACACTTTATGTAGGCAAAGTCCTTCGAGATGACACACTGCATTCCAGTATGCTTTTAGCTAGGTGCTTGCTTTTCCTGTGGCTAGCCAGTTGCAGTTCCTGGAAAATTAGAGTTTAGGTTGAAGATCCCTGCTGCTCCTGAATTCTGCTTTCAAGGTCAACAGTTGTAACAGGAAGCAGCTGTATCTGACCTGCCACTTTGTTTGTAGCCTTCTATTTACATAGCAATGATACCATGTGTCCAGAATTTCATAGATGGTATTTTGGGTTTAGCATAAAAAGGCTAAGAGTAAGCTATATTGCTTGCTTTAAAATTCTTTAAGCTTATACATCATCAGTCTGCCTTTAGCTTGGAGGTAATGTTTTTGAGGCCAGACATTTTGATGGAATTTGCTAATGGTACCTGCTACATTGCCAGATGTATTGACCAAGTGCACGTTCCACAGAGTGACTTGGTTCATGAGAGGAACAGAAACAAGTAGCAGAAGTTCACGTTCAAAATGTTGCAGAACTGCACAACTTCAGCCTAGAAAAATTCTTATTTCTAGAGATCTCTGATGACATGTCTTATTATGTCATGGCAGAAAATGAACATTTCTATTGTACCACACTCAAAATCTTATTATGGGCAGAAGGATTATAACATATATGGAGCCAAAAATTTACTTAAATTTAAACTTAAATTTACTTAAATTTAAACTTAAATTAGCCTAATCTTATCAATCTAAACAAAACACAGCACATGTATTGTCTAGTTACAATAATACTAACAGTCATGGCCCAAATAAATACAGAAAATCCTCATTAACTGTACACTTAAAATGCCTGTACAAGAAGCTAGCATCTATCCACCCCCTATGGTGTTATGTTATGGCTTCCAATGCTCCTCTGGGTGCTAGAGTTGATGATCTTTCTCAAGAAAAAAGGGAGAAGGATTGCACAAAGTTGTCAATGGTCTGAGTTGTTTGATGGGAAGACCATGATGTTTATATTTTCTTCCTCCTCAATATCGTAGTCCACTTGGGGATATTCTTGTATGTTCTAAGTGCACTGCAGGTCTGTTACTTTCTCATTGGTTCCCAGATTGTTTGGTAGTTGCACAACGGCTCACCCTAACTGAACTGACAGAAAGGACAATTCTTTGTTGTGTGGTGACTTCCTCACTTGGTCAGACTTGGCCACAGGAGGCATTCACAGAGATTCAGCTGAAGCAGATGTAGCAGTGATCACCTGGCCACGAGCCAGTTGTTAAAACAAATGAAAATCAGCTCAGGCCAAAACAGGCTCAGGTGAGACTGAGACCCTGCTCTGTCATGCAGTATAGAGCTTAAGTCCTTTTATTAGTAATGGCAAAATATTATTTGCTAGGACACAGAGCATCTTCAAAGTATTGACTGTCATTCTCCTGGTAAGTGATAGATCTGCCTGCAACTCCTTCCAGGAAATTAGAAAATATAAGAAAATTATGAAAATAGCCTCAAGTATATCCCAATACTGAGGAATTAGAAAGCCCTACCATCAATGTCACATTTCTCCTACAGAAATTCTCAGAAAAACTTGTCATAAACCCTCCTCTCTGTTTTCAGAAGACTGAAATTGTCAGCCCAATGACCCAGAGTAACACTGGAAGGATTCTGTATAATAATTTTAACAGTATTTTTAATTATGCTTTTCTGTGTTGTTACAACATTGGACAATGGGAATAATGAGTGTTCCTTTTCAGCCATATTTTGACTGTGGCAGCTGTATGTCAGAGGAATATGTGTTTGGCCATACGGTCAATGCTTCTTAGGTTCAGACTTAAGACTAACTAATGTTTTGCAGACAGGATCCTTTTTTCCTGGTAGCTAGTTCTCATTGCATGAACTGTTCAAAGAAAAAGTTAAAGCCTATGATCCACATTTTTAGAAAAGTGAAAAAGGCTGTCGTGGTTTAGCCCCAGCCAGCAACTAAGCACCATGCAGCTGCTCACTCACTCCCCCTGCCCCGGTGGGATGGGGGAGAGAATCGGAGGAGTAAGAGTGAGAAACACTCCTGGGCTGAGATAAGAACAGTTTAATAATTGAAATAAAGTAAAATAGTAATGCTAATAGTAACAGTATAATAATGATAATAATAATAATATACAAAGCAAGTGATGCACAATGCAATTGCTCACCACCCACCGACCGATACCCAGACAGTTCCCGAGCAGCGATCGCTGCCCCCCCAGCCAACCCCCCCCAGTTTCTATACTGAGCATGAAGTCATATGGTATGGAATAGCCCTTTGGCCAGTTTGGGTCAGCTGTCCTGGCTGTGCCCCCTCCCAGTTTCTTGTGCGCCTGGCAGAGCATGGGAAGCTGAAAAGTCCTTGACTAGCATAAGCAGTACTCAGCAACAACTAAAAACATCAGTGTGTTATCAACATTCTTCTCCTACTAAATCCAAAACACAGCACTATGCTACCTACTAGGAAGAAAATTAACTCTATTCCAGCCGAAACCAAGACACTGGTACAACAAACAAAGCTACATGTCAAGTCTTACCAGGTAGGAATGTTATCTTTTTCCTAATGCCCACCAGAGCATATCCCGCTACATGTATCTAGGAACTGTGTCAAAGTACAACACATGTCCAGGGTATGCCAGCACATTTCCCTTACAGTCTTACTATATACCTGGAGTTTTACTGCAGTTACTCATGCTAACATATGGGCTTTTCAAGACATAAGTACAAGGTCCAGTGGACGTAGCTTGCCTAAGATCAACAACTCCTTGCATAAAAGATCTTCTAGGAGACTCGTGATACAGTACAGCAGTTTAACTGAGCAAGGAGTAGGGAGCGGCAAAAAAGCCATGAGGGAAATGCCGTTGGATAGCTACAGTATAAGTTTTATAAACACTAATATAACTAGTCAGTCCTTCTCTGACAAACTATGAACTAACACAGAAGTTTTAGTCAAGATCATTGATTTGAATCATCTGATTGCTTATAGTTTTGATCTGGTACCCTTGGTACTCTTCAGCCAATAAGCCTGTTACTGTCTCTTATCAAACTACAGCCAGAGTGGGCTTGTTCTAGCACTTTATCTCACCTAGATTCATCCTATTATACTCCTAATTTCTTGTTGTTAGCCTTTTCCATTGATAGCATAATCTTCAATCTCCCTTGCTCAAAATCATTTGAAAGTCCTTCACTTTAAAACCCCCTGACCTATTACGGCTGGAACTTTGTTTTCTCTCTACTTCTATGGCTATTTCTTCTGCTTTTTTCTTCTGCCTCTAAAAGCTGGGAGGAGGAATAAGAGAAGAATGGAAAGCCACAACAGAGGCCTCTAACACCTATAAAGCTCACTAATCAGAATATAATTAATACTAGCTTTCCTGGAATCTGAATACAAGCATACTAAAATGGTATAAATAACAAATGTGTAAGCATTCTGTAACATTATTATAGCATAATCAGACACAATTTTACTAAACTATGTGAGCAATGTATCACCAAACGAGAAAAAAATTTCTGCTTTCAGCTCATTTTTTTTTGCTGAGGCAAAACAGTTGTCTCATGATTTATTCTGCACTGCAGAACAGCAAAGGTCAGAATCAGGATTTAAATACAGGAGTGTTTGTATACTTTCTCCTTTTTTTTGGTATACAAAGAAATGCGTTTTTTCCTCATGCCATTTATTGACACCAGTAAAGCTTTTCAATCTTTCACAATATCTTCTTTCAAATAGTTTGTGTTAGTGAACTGATGATGTGTGAAACCGTATGGGATTCTACAAAAGTGTTAATTAAAACCAATTAATGTTTACCTTGAATTCTGCACAGTACCAGGGAGACATAAAACCAGTGTCTGTGGTTAAATGAAGTTATACCTTCTAACCTTGGAAATTATAAATTGTTGTGGCTTACTGTAAGACTGTGGCAAAATTTACTTTTACTTTGAAACAAAAAATATGAAATGCCAGTCATTAGACTTTAAAATTTAACAAATAAGAATTCAGGTAACAAACAATTTTCATTTTAATAAGTGTAATTTAGTCCAAGAGTGTTTAAAAAATATATAATGCAAATATTTTTATTATTTACAAATGTTCCCGAAGTTTATGTGATTGAATATGTCTGTGTATAATAAGAATTAGGATGAGATATATCAGCCTGCTGCACCTAAGTAACATTGGCAGCACTGACTAATTTCCTGCTAACAGTGCTAAAGGAACCCTGTGACTAATAGAGCTTTGTCTCCTGAGTGTCTACCAAACAATTTTTATAGGCTAAAATGAAGTTCTTTGATTTCTCTTGGACTGGTAGTCAGCACTGCCCTTGTATACAGCTTATATGACCGTCATCTCCTTCAATTTACCCAAGTAGAACTGATTTTAAAAATTAATAGAAACCCAAGTAAAAGAATTGAAATTGTGAGAAATTCCCATATGATAAAAAACATTTTTGGAGCAGTTGAGGATCTACTTTATCTCCTTTAATTTTGACAGTATCTCTGTTATTACAACAAGAATTACGAAGATTCACCTTTAAGTTAAAACCACCAGACAAATCCTGAGTTTCTAGATGGTTTTAAAGGCAAAAAAAGTAAAACCCTTTCTGCTTACAGACGTGGACTTTGTAGCAAGCTTGTGTCCCTTTTTTAACTCTCATGGGGAGTCCCTTATAAGAACCCTTTCTCCTACTATTCCATTCCATTATGACTAATATCAAGTCCATGAGCTTTGTGAGATTTTCCTCAAATTCACTGATAAAATTAACTTGTCTTACAAACCTTAGTAATTTTCACAACTCTGTGTGTGTTACATGTCTTTGTATGTGAAAGTAAAAGGAAGAAAGAACAGGAAACATATACAAAATCATTCACAGTCACTTTAAGAAAATCCACATCTGTTCTCATAGGAATGATAAATGAATAGGTCTTCATCAGTCCACACCTGAATTGCTTTCAACTGCTTCTTAATATCTCAGGTTGCCATATCTTTCCACTGAGTTTCAGCATCTGATTTCCAACACATATGTCTAGGATTTATTTTGTACTTCAATCATATTGGTGGCTTTTTTTCATACTGTAGATAGATGTCACTTATATAGAGATACACACAATAAAACTGAGTACACTATTCCAGTTTAGTCTTATCAATTATATTTAGTGGCCTGAGAGGTTTTTCTACCTATTTTTCACCACCTTGAATACCGTAGTATCCCCTTTTGCCACATGGAAATTTAAGCTTAGTTATTTGTCCATTTTGACTTCTAGACCTTTTTTCAGAAGTCAGCCCCTGTTATGTAGATAGATGTTAATTAATCCTAATTGCTTAGTTATATTAACAGACCTTCACGTATAACTGATGCAAATTTTTCTAGAAGAAATTATGAAGAAAAAGTAAGATGATCTAAGTAGAAGTAAAAAGCAAACAGGTTTAAATCACTAGGTTTTATTTTGTTCCAGTGAATTTCAGGTACAGTGGTATGAAGTTTTTTTTCCTCATAAAATCCTCAATAGTGTCTAAGAATCAGAAACTTCTCCACACAAAATCAATCCTGCCATCAACTAGGATTACAATCTGTGACAGTGATTGCTTTGTAGCATTTAAACATTTGTAATCTGACAAAATAATAGTAAAGGGAGGAATATATTTGAAACATATGTTCCTTTTAAGCAATTAAGTGCACTTAATTTCCATAGCTGAATGCCCAAATGAGCATAAGATAAGCATGTGCCTGGATCTAGGTACATGATGATTGCTTTGTAAATATACATATCCTTCCTGATAAACTGCAACTCCCCTCCACAACAATTAACTTTCACTGATTCTTTTTATCTTTGAGAATTCAGACTGTCTTTCAAATCTATATTTGAGTGGATTCTAAGCTTCTGTGGAGCATAACAATCATAGAATCATAGAATAGCTTGTGTTGGAAGGGACATTTAGGGTCATCTAATCCAACACCCCCTGAAATGAGCAGGGAGAACTTCAACTAGATCAGGTTGCTCAGAGGCCTGTCCAACCTGGCCTTGAACACTTCCAGGGATGGGGCCTCTACCACCTCTCTGGGCAACCTGTTCCAGTGTTTCACCACCCTCACCGTAAAAAAAGTCTTCCTTATATCTAGTCTAAATCTACCCATTTCAGTTTAAGGCCATTACCCCTTGTCCTATCACTGCAGGACTTGTTAAAAAGTTTGTCCTCATCTTTCTTATAAGCCCTGTTTAAGTATTGAAAGACCACAATAAGGTCTCCTCGCAGCCTTCTTTTCTCTAGGCTGAACAACCCCAACTCTCTCAGCCTGGCCTCATAGGAGAGGTGCTCCAGCCCTCGGATCATTTTGGTGGCCCTCCTTTGGACCCGCTCCAACAGGTCCATGTCCTTCTTGTGCTGAGGGCCCCAGAGCTGGACACAGTGCTGCAGGTGAGGTCTCACCAGAGCAGAGCAGAGGGGCAGAATCACCTCCCTCGACCTGCTGGCCACGCTGCTTTTGATGCAGCCCAGGATTCGTTTGTCTGTCTGGGATGTTAAGTGCACATTGTCGGCTCATGTCCAGCTTCTCATCCACCGGTACCCCCAAGTCCTTCTCCGCAGGGCTGCTCTCAATCCCTTCATCCCCCAGCCTGTATTGATATTGGGGGTTGCCCCATCTCAGGTGCAGGACCTTGCATTTGGCCTTGTTGAACCTCATGAGGTTCACACAGGCCCACCTCTCCAGCCTGTCCAGGTCCCTTTGGATGACATCTCATCCCTCAGGCATTTCAACGGCACCACTCAGCTTGGTGTCATCTTCAAACCTCCTGAGGGTGCACTCGATCCCACTATGTCATTGATGAAGATACTAAACAGCACTGGTCCCAGTACGGACCCCGAGGGACTCCACTTGTCACCGGTCTCCATTTGGACATTGAGCTTTTGACCACGACGCTCTGGATGCAACCATCCAACCAATTCCTTATGCACTGAACAGTCCACCCATCAAATCCATATCTCCCCAATTTAGAGAGAAGGATGTTGTTGGGGACTGTGTTGAAGGCCTTACAGAAGTCCAGATAGATGATATCCATAGCTCTTCCCTTATCCACTGATGTGGTCACTCCATCATAAAGGCCACTAGGTTGGTCAGGCAGGATTTGCCCTTGGTGAAATCATGCTGCCTGTCTTGAATGACCTCCCTGTCCTCTATGTGCCTGTCTAAAAATGTATAAACAGACAAAGGAATCATACATGCCTTGTAGACATACAGTCTGCCTTATACAAGATGACAGAATGGAGTTTTTCATTAAAAATGCAATTCAAATTTTAAGACAAAACCAACATCTGACTTCATTTATCTGAACTTTCTTGTCTCCATCTTTTGCTAATAGATCATTTATTTTACAGACTTTATGTATCAGTGCTAGGATGTTCAGCAGAACCTAATCTAATTCCCCATTAAACATGAATATATTGTTTTAAATAAATGTGATTGAGGTTCTTCATCTTTTGCACAATAAACACACTATAAAGATACCTGATATTTGTATTATGTTATGAACCACAAGTTACTATTGGTTATAACTAACAAATGGTAAGATGAATGTAATATATTACATTTCCACTTTCACATTTGGTCGCAGCACTAAGATATTTTCCATGCTGTGAGTAAATTTATAAACTATAAAGACAAATCTCTTGGCTGAACATCAGTGAGTGTATTGCCTTGAAGTCACCCAGAAGTGCTGGATTTTCAAAGATTAAATTAGAGCAAATCATGGAAATGAGTGGGTCATCACCCAGCTACAAAATCAATTATTTTTATGATTGATACATTTCAGGCTTCAGAAGTAAACATCATTTTCAGTTCATTACTTTATAATAGATATTGAAGTTACTAACACAGAAAATTTTCTTCATTCATTTCTGGTTGATGGTGTATCTGTCCACTTTTTTTCAGCAGTTATCCTGTAGGCTGTTTTTTTACAAGTTGAAAGGGAAAGGGACAAAAAGTAGGTGGCATTTAAATGGGAGAGGATTGTTTTCTGTGTATGTAAACCTCAGGTAGCTAACCAAGGACAAGGTTTCCTTTCTAGGTCTCTGATTAAGTAATTTTTGACTCCAGAAAACATGTTGCTAAAACCAGTACAGTCTTGTTAGTGGCATTTTGTGAAGGAAGTTCTGTGAAGTCTCCCTTTTAGAAGGCAACTTTGGATTAACAAATAAATGCTGCTATATGTAAATTTATAAACTGATCTGGACCTGAATTTCTGAAAAATTCTGGTTCCCCAACTCTTCACAGTGTTTTCTAGAGCACTTACTTCTCTTCAGGTAATTCCACTTTTGAATGAAAGCACCAGAAACACTATTTCAGTGCCATAACCCTGACTATAACCATAACCATTTGACTCTTTCTGCTATTAAAACAAATTATAAGCATCCATTTCTTGAGCCCCTTAAAAAGACGCAGTGGTCATTAACCAAGAAAATTGGGTCTCCAGCTAGTAATAGCCAGGTCTTCAAAATGGTGACTAGCTTAACACAAAGTTTGGCTGTCATACTTAGTAATTTTTGCAAGGCTGATTTTCAGTCAGCATATGTATTCATATGATGGTGATTTTTTTTTTTTTAATGTCATTTGTGAAATAACACACTAGCACAGCTCCAAATGAAGCTTCAGTGTGAAATTATTAATTCCAGGAACAGGAGTTCTAAAGAACCAGCAGCTGTGTTGTATCTTTGTCTGTTATCTTTGTATGTGTTTGTGCCTTTGTATGGTAGGTACTATAGAGACTGAAGATAAAATATCACAAGATGTAAGTTTGTTATAACTGCATTGACTTGACGTCCAAGGAACACTTGTGCAAAGTGATAATCACAAATACTTTATTGTGGATAAAATACAAGAACAAATTTACACTGTATAACACATAGGTGAAGTGATATAACTACAGCCTCCGTGGTAATGCTGAGAAACAAGTCCTTGCTTGTATTAAGCTTCAGATGTCCATGACCTATTGTTTTTTATTCATATTTAGTTCAACGCTCTTGACACATTAAAGCTGCTGAATTTTTAATCTGGTACTAATTTTCCTACCATATTCTTATTACATTAGTCTATTTAACAAGTTTTTCTATTCACAGGCTTTCCATCTGTATAAATGTTAAATCAGCCATTTGTTTTCTGTTGTACATTTTTAATGTCCCATCTTGATGTCTAAATTATTGTAAGCATTCTAAGTATCATTGTTTGCATGAGGAATTAATCATTCTTTAATTTGTATTGTATTTTAATATGACAGTCATTTTTACCATGCAGTATTTTCTCACCAAAACTTCCACTTAGAAATAAAATTATGTTAAAGTTGAATATTAGTAATCCACAGTCTGTGTTAAGTTAAAATTTACTTGTAAGAAGTATTGGTATATGGCATTGCAGCTTTATTTTTTTGATAAAAATCACATAGGTTTACACAAGCAGTAACTTGTATGAAGTGCTTATCTGTATTATCTGTATTTCTGGAAAAAAATGATAAATAGAACTGCCTCTATTTTAGATGAGATTACTTACTATATATAGGACTTCTAATTTTCTGTTTTTCTAGACATTAACACTGTCTTAACATGGTTAAACCTTGGACAATGTATTTGGCATTTCCAATAATTAAAAATTTCTGTGAAGAACCAGTCCTGGCCTTTCCATGTTATTTTCTTTTGTGTAAATTTTAATTCCCATATAGTCACTTGCTATCAATATATTTGATATTTGATATCTTGAATGGTGTAGGAATTTATGTTTGTTTGGGGTTTTCTGTATGTTTGTTTGTTTGAGGTATTCCATTTACCAGAAGCCTTGCTTCTGTTCTTCCATTTTTTAGAATTCAAAATAATAAGACAGCTTTATTTCATGCTTTACGTATTCACATGACCATCCTTCAGCAGTTCCAGAACAGTTCTTACAACATCCCAGAACAATTCTTACAACATCTGTTGTAAATTGGAAATAAAGTTATGAACAGACTTTTTACCACCCATGCAATCCTGGACTTTTAAAACAACTGTAAGGAAACATTGACTTCCAGCATCTTTCAGGCAACCTTACTTCTTCTTTACATAGTATTTGAAAAAGGGATTACCTAGCCACAGTTTAAAGGTAACACGGAACAAACCAAGATTTTTACTCAACATTTCTTAGAAACTGTTTCCAAATACCAAATAGTGTGTATTATAATAATGCAAATTGTGCTTATTGTAATAAATAGCAGGTTATTGGGGACCCTGAAAAGGACTGGAAAAAAGCGATTCCTGAAAGAAATAAAAGGTGATTGAAAGGATGACATGGAAAATTTTGTGATTGACCTGTGGTACAATGATGAGCATACAACGAAGAAAAAAAATATTACCAATCAATATAATTATATGGGAAATATATTTTCTCAAATAAACTTGTACACATTTTTGAAAAGTCACATTTGGTTTAGAAGTATAGATGTCTGATTTTGTACTAGACTACTATAATATTAAAATTGCAAAATACTGCAAATGGCAAAATATTAAGATTATTGTTAATTAAAATGGCAAAATATTAAGATTATTGTTTCATGGACAATCCTGAAATTTTTAAATTTGTTTTTGTTTTAGATTTAATATGAAAATAACCATATGAATACCAAACAAAACCAAGAAAATGGAAACATAATGTAAAATATTAAATGTGTTTAAGAATTATTTTCTTTTTATCTCATTTCACTTATTTCATAATGTTTAGTATTTGTATCAGAACTTGTCAAGTTATGTCATATAGTACAGCATTAACTAGCACATTATAGTTACAGATATCATAACATAGTAATGAAGATAAATTATTTTTATCTTTTTTTTTTTTTTAGTAATAGTAGATAGATATTATTTAGTATTGAGGACTCTCAGTCCCTTTTCTTAATCTTAAAAAAAACTTGGAAAGTCTCCAGAAATAACTGCTAATAAATAATCAAATTCTGAAAAGACCACAGTACTTGTAAGAACTTAAATAGTTTTTTTCTTTAATTATCGAAAAGAGGTTAAAATGTGACTTGACTGAGGTCAATTTTATTTAATTTGATTTGAGGACTCTTTTATTTAACTGAGGATCTGTTTTAAGATGTTGGGACGAAACAAATTCACATTCAAAGTAATACACACGATATTAGCAATTAGTATAATTAACCATTCAAACATTCTGAGTAATAATGTGATATATTTTCCATCATTTTAAATCTTCAATTTCAGATTAAGTGTGCCTTGAGAGGTTCACTTTAATTCAATGAAAAAGTCTAATCTTGAAGAACACTTGTGTGTTAAAAATCTTTCTCTTTTTTGTACAAAAGATCAGACCAGATCATTCTTTCTCACCATGAAAGCTAAAAGTAGTAAACTGTGAACAAGGAATCAGGAATGCAAACTCTTGTAATTGAAGTATGTCTAAAGAACAGTAGTTTGTGTAAAGAACGGTATTCTCAGTTTAGACCTTCTGTGTATTGAGTCCGATATTTCAGCCCCTCTGAATTAATGGTAGATTTTTCCATCACCTTAACATTTTCATATTTAATTTAATATTCAACATCATTATATAATATTTCATTATTAGAACATGATCAGTTTTGTTTTACCTCATTAGGTATTCCAGCTCTCAGTAAACTTGAAGTTTTCACTAAGGAATAGATTGGTTTATATGTTTATAAAAGATGGAAACTTGTGCTCAGAATTTATCAGAATTTCTTCTCAAACACTTTCTAGAAATAAAAAGCTGGTGAGCCTAGCTAATGTGCCAGATCAATGAAGAAGAGTCTTTTAGTATAAAGGGTAATTGGACGTATAAAATGAGTTGAAAACATGTGTATTTCTCCTTTCTTCAACCAGCTGCAACACACAGAGGCCTTAAAGTATAATAACAGGTAAAATTATGACACAGATTTTACCTTGAGTAAAATCACATTAAATCACTTGCAAAACTCTGGTAATTCAACAGACTCATGATTTAGTCCCACATTCCACTTCTTTGACATCTCTTCCTTAAAAAAAAGAGAGTGAAAGGAAGAGAGGGGAAGTTAAATTTAGAAGAAAAAAAGAAAAGAAATTAAGAAAATAGTTTTACTATGCTAATGCTAAAACAAAGCACTTTTTTGGCCTGTCAATATTGTTGTAACATTTGGAAAAAAAAAAATAAAAAAGAAAATGCCTCAAAACAAAACCAACCAACCAAAAAAAAAAATCAAACCAAACCAAAACAAACCCCAAAACATAAACTCTTCAAGCTATAAATGATACTACTTACTTTATGCCAAGATGTTAATTCTTTGCAACAATTCAATTACATACTTGTATTGTTCATTTATTGTGGTGGTCATTCCTTAACTTTTTGTGTAAGTGACATGTTAACTGTGTGAAACCTTCTTAAGGTTGTTATAAAACGTTCCTGTAGTTCCTAGAAGAGCTACATTCTTTTATATATAAAGTAAATCATAGTTTATTTAATGCTGTTAAAACCAACAACAAAACCCAAACAACATATATTGTATCTATTAATTACATACTGCCTAACAAGGCAACTTGTCCACATTGTTACAATATTATTTCTCCACAGATTCATAATCCCATTACCAGGCATTAATTATGCATTTATTTAAGCAATTAACCATGAAAGTGGCTTTATTGTCAGAGATATGATATATGACCTGAAAGTCATTTGGTTAATGAGAAACAGGAAGTGCTTACTAACCAGGGCAGGTATTTTGTTGGCAGCATCACTAATTACCCTGACAAGCTTCTAAATGAGGATTCTGCATCCAGAAGTTTTGCTGGTTTTCCTCCCTCTCCATCCCCAGGAAAAAAATCCTTTTCTTTTTCTAACTGGCTGTATTATTTATGATAGAACCATAGAAAGGTTTGAGCTGGAAGGGACCTTCAAAGATCATTTAGTCCAACCTCCCCACCATGGGAGGGGAGACTATTGTGCTATGTCACTGTTCAAATGCAGTGTACCTTGACTCTATGCTTCTCATGGAAATAGAGTCCCACTATTCAAAGTTGAGGTATTCTTTTTCTTTGATGTAGCACTGCATATGTTGGCTACATTAAAAAATTGCCGCAACAATTACTTTCCATGAGGATAGGCCTAATGCACTTAAAGAATGCATAGGAGAGAAGAAAATTTGCTATTCCTAAAGCTGGATGAGGAGCAATTAAATTTTATGATGTTGTCTTGTAGAAGTAGCACAAATGAAATTAATGGACTAAGCATGCTCCTAAATACATAAAAGATCAAGGTCTAGCTCTGCTTTACAGTCTGCCAACAGTTATTCAAGTCAAGTACCTGTTATTCAAGTGTCAATGGCATATTATTTGAATGTCGGTCAAGTCAAATGTTGTTATTCTATCTTTATGCAAAAGTAGCAATAAGTAAATAAATTAAAAATAAGTGAATATTTACATTATTACCTTATGAATGAATAAAGATTTTTAATTTTTTTCCAGTTAATTAGATATACATAATGCATATACAATCTGTAATTGTACATACAGAATCATATTGCTTGAACATTATTAGGTTCTCCACTATAGTCTTGCAGTCCAAGGATTTTAGTGGACTGCAGAAGAGAGGTATAATTCTCTTGTTCGAATTCTAGATTAGATCACCTAGGCTTTACACCAGTGTTATAAAATAGATCACATATAAGAAATTATTGTCATAATAGTCTATTGATAAGCTCAGCACAGATGTTTTTATTCCAAGCTAGGGTATATCTAGTTTATAATAAATAACATTTTAATAATCAGAAGCAATTATTATTACAATAAAAACATATAGTTCTACCAAATAAAAAATTCCATATTAATCTGGGCTATTTGTAATATCTACTTATAGATATATTCAATTACAAATAATACACAATGACGCATACCTTTTTGTTACCACCTTAATATGAATAGGAAATATATAACCGAAAACTACTTTATGAAAACAGAGCTAATAAATACAGAAATATGAGCTCATACAGGATGTATTAAAATTTTTTTTGAGACACATTTTGTTCTGCAAGACACCTGTGTATTATCATTGCAATGGTTACTGTTTTAACAGAAACACCAAATAAAGAAATTCTGACTCTTTAAAGTAAAAATATAAATTCTGGAATTCTGTGTGTGTGTGTGTGCGCGTGTGCATGCGTGTGCAAAGCTTTCTACAAATATTTTGAAACTGCAAGCTAAATGTAGTAAGAATGTTTACACATTTAACAACTTAATAAAGCAGCAAATGAAAAATATATTTTTTCAGTACAGAATGAAATGAAATTTATTACTTCATAAATGTTTGTCACAAACAGTATCATCAAGAATTGCATGTTGATGTTTAAAACAAAGTAGAATGTAATTTTTTATGAAATAATATATCAGTTTAAGAAAGTTTATAACACATTCACAACCAAAGGTCTTTTGCATCTAACATTAAACTTTCATACTTTTACAGATGTATTTCATAACAACAACAACAAAAAAATTCTGCACGTGGTTCTATTTGTTGACCTTGTAAAATTGAAAACCTTTATTTTAGCAAGGCAAGAGACTAAAGAAGAAATGTGAGCCAGGATCTCAACCACTGTGCTATCAACTTTCCATACTCCTTCCTCAAAGCTTATGTAAGGTGAAATAACATACAATTATAGAATCATAGAATCGTTTAGGTTGGAAAAGACCTCCAAGATCATCCAGTCCAACCATTAACCTTCATTACCAAGTCCACACTAAACCAATCAAGGGTAGACTAGACTAAACCATGTCCCAAAGTGCCACATCTACCCGTTTTTTGAACACCTCCAGGGATGGTGACTCCACCACCTCTCTGGGAAGCCTGTTCCAATGCTTGACTACCCTTTCCATGAAGAAATTTCTCCTAATATCCAATCTAAACCTCCCCTGGAGCAGCTTGAGCCCATTTCCTCTCATCCTATCGCTAACTACTTGGGAGAAGAGACCAACACCCACCTCACTACAACCTCCTTTCAGGTAGTAGTAGACAGCGATAAGGTCTCCCCTCAGCCTCCTCTTCTCCAGGCTAAACAACCCCAGTTCCCTCAGCCACTCCTCATAAGGCCTGTGCTCCAGACCCTTCACCAGCTTTGCTGCCCTTCTCTGGACATGCTCCAGCACCTCAATGTCTTTCTTGTATTGAGGGGCCCAAAACTGGACACAGTATTCCAGGTACAGCCTCACCAGCACCGAGTACAGGGGAACAATCACCTCCCTGCTCCTGCTGGCCACACCATTCCTGATACAAGCCAGGATGCTGTTGGCCTTCTTGGCCACCTGGGCACACTGCTGGCTCATGTTCAGCTGGCTGTCTACCAACACCCCCAGGTCCTTTTCCGACAGGCAGCTTTCCAGCCACTCCTCCCCAAGCCTGTAGCGTTGCATGGGGTTGTTGTGACCCAAGTGCAGGACCCGGCACTTGGCCTTGTTGAATCTCATACAGTTGGCCTTGGCCCATTGATCCAGCCTGTCCAGGTCCCTCTGCAGGGCCATCCTACCCTCCACCAGATCGACACTCCCACCCAACTTGGTGTCATCTGCAAACTTACTGAGGGTGCACTCA
Organism: Pelecanus crispus; assembly: GCF_030463565.1. Classification (NCBI taxonomy): domain Eukaryota; kingdom Metazoa; phylum Chordata; class Aves; order Pelecaniformes; family Pelecanidae; genus Pelecanus; species Pelecanus crispus. The sequence goes on along the minus strand of NC_134646.1, from coordinate 65,131,482 downwards.
ATCCCCTCATCCAGATCATTGATAAAGATATTAAACAAGGCTGGCCCCAAAACAGAGCCTTGGGGAACAGCACTCGTGACCGGCTGCCAACTGGACTTAACTCCATTTACCACAACTCTCTGGGCTCAGCCACCCAACCAGTTTTTTACCCAGCGAAGACTACACCCATCCAAGCCATGAGCTGCCAGCTTCCCAAGGAGACTATTATGGGAGACTATTATGGGAGACGGTGTTAAAACCCTTGCTAAAGTCCAGGTAAATGACATCCACAGCCTTTCCATCATCTACTGATGAGTATGCCTTACACAGAACAAGATACACCTCTCCCACAATAGGTCATATGACACTATTCAGTGATGCATTTTTCAGTAGCCTCTTTTTTACCCCAGGTTATTGTTCTTGCTTTAGACATCTCCATAGTTCCTCTCTAGTGATACTGGTAACACCATTAATTAACTTTGCCTGTTTCAATTAATTGCTCACAATTTAAACATATTCATATTCTGATGATACTGAAAAATATTACGCATCTTTTCTTTTGTAGTCACAATTGCAATTGTAATCTTATTTATTTATTTTTTTTATACTTGACAGGAATCTACTGAAGCATACATTAAAGTTATTGGAAAAGACCACAGCTGCAGTTAACACTTTTATATAGCTGTCACGTTTTTATATGGTGTATTATGCATTTGACCTTTGGACAGCCCCTCTGGGAGAATAATGGTTGTAGACTTCAGGTTCTCCAGTACTCTGCAACGGTGAGTTCCATGCTCAGCTGTGCTCACAGCTCAGTTTGCTACTTTACTCTTCCTCCTCCACATATTTCTGCAATGGCCGTTATTTTTCATTGAAACAAGAAAATTTTCCAAATAAACTGGTATTAGTAAGAGGAATGCACTAATTTGGTCTTATGGTAAACACGCCCCCCTCCAAAACTTAAATATAACAATACTGTATGTTTGTTCCCAATTAAGCAAACTAGGAAATCTGTTATTGACTTTTTTTGACACTTCAATTCTGTATCAAACTGCTGTTTTCCTAGGATTTGTCTCTCTTGCCCAATAATTATAAAAAAATGTTAGCCACTTTAAAATGTGGTGCCCAACTTTTCTGAATATATGAGTTACATGACAAATAAGATTTAATGTCCCCTAAAACATACTGTGCACCTTTCAAAATCAAGCATAAGGGAAGTACTGCAACTACAGTTCCATTCATGACATATCACTGTACTGGGTTTGCATGGCAAGGTTTTGGTAGCAAGGGGGCTACAGGAGTGGCTTCAGTGAGAAGCTGCTAGAAGCTTCCCCCATGTCTGATAGAGCCAATGCCAGCCAGCTCCAAGATGGACCTGCTGCTGGCCAAGGCCAAGCCCACCAGTGACGGTGGTAGCATCTCTGGGATAACATATTTAAGAAGGGGGGAAAAAAACCCAACCCTGTGTAACAGCAATTGCAGACGGAGAGAGGAGTGAGAATATGTAAGAGAAACTACTCTGCAGATACCAAGGTCGGTGAAGAAGGAGGGGGAGAAGGTGCTCCAGGTGCCAGAGCAGGGATTCCCCTGCAGCCCATGGTGAAGACCATGGTGAGGCAGGCTGTCCCCCTGCAGCCCATGGAAGTCCACAGTGGAGGAGATGTCCACCTGCAGCCCATGGAGGTCTCCATACCAGAGCAGGTGGACGCACCTGAAAGAGGCTGTGACCCTGTGGATAAGCCTGTTCTGGAGCAGGCTCCTGGCAGGACCTGTGGACCCATGGAGAGAGAGGACCCCACCCTGGAGCAGGTTTGCTGGCAGGACTTGTGACCCCATGGGGCACCCATGCTGGAGCAGTCTGCTCCTGAAGGACTGCACCCTGTGGAAGGGACCCACGCTGGAGCAGTTCATGAAGAACTGTAACCTGTGGGAAGAACTCGAGCTGGAGAAGTTCATGGAGGACTCTTTCGTGGGAGGGACCTCACGCTGGAGCAGGGGAAGAGCATGAGGGGTCCTCCCCCTGAGGAGGAAGGAGTGGCAGAGACAACATGTGATGAACTGACTGCAACTCCCATTGCCCATCCCCTTGTGCCGCTGGTGGGGAGGAGGTAGCGAAAATCAGGAGTAAAATTAAGCCTGAGAAGAACGGAGCAGTGGGGAGAAGGTGTTTTAGTTTTATTTCTCATTATCCTACTCTGATTTGATTAGTAATAAATCAAATTAATTTTTTCCCCTATTCAAGTCTGTTTTGCCCTTGACAGTAATTGCTGAGTGATCTATCCCTGTTCTTATCTTGACCCACAAGATTTTCGTCATATTTTTTCTCTCCCCTGTCCAGTTGAGAAGGGGTATGATAGAGTGGCTTTGGTGGGCACTTGGCATCCAGCCAGGGTCAATCTACTACAATCACTAAAAAAAATTGAGCTGGACTAGGTAAGCAAATGGATTTAAGTGACTTGTAGATATCTACATTTACACTTCGACCAAGCTTGCCTCTTTCTGAAAATTGAAATTCTAATTATCATTTCTGGTTTATCATGTATTCTATCATGTAAATGGAAAACAGGCTATTAACAAAAGCTAGGACACGTATACGTCTGTATGTAAACACATAAATACATACAGTTATATTGGACAACTTGTGGTAGCTTACAGATTCTACTACCCTTCACAAGCATCTAGTAGTATTAATACCTGGTAGTATTAATGTCTTGATCTCCAGTAAGGAATAATAAAGCCTGAGTAGAATAATTTAAGATTTTTATTTGGGGTTTTGCTTATTTGCTTGGGTTTTTTTTTGTTTTAAAAGAGAAAATTATTTTGACTATTCACCTTATTAGTATTTTTCATTGGCAAAACATTTGAAAACTTTAGCTACTTAATCAGCAGCTCTTCACAATGCATGCATAAATACTGTTGACATCACACAGGAACAGGATCATAAGAATTAATACTATTTCCAACCTCACAGAAATAAAAGCTTACCTATATTTAATATTCTCTAGATTCTGAGGGCCATGTTGACCCAGCAGGACTGCCAGCATATACATTCCTTTTTTTTTTAAGGTAAGGTGATTTAGTTGACTAATTCGATGTAAAAAGTCAGAATTATTCCCTCTGAAATCCTTCTTTTCTACTTTTGGATTCATGACTAGATCCTCACTTTGTACTTCCCATGAGCAAAAGCTATGCAAAGTTTATACAATTGCTTCAGCAAATTAGTGCTGTAGCAATGTTGAAATAACCCATTGTAATTATACAAAATGAAATATGAAGGGATAAGCTTATTAGATATTATTAGTGTTCAAGTGAGTTATTATCAACAGATTCTTCATATTCAAACCCAATTTATCTAGTATTACTGTTGCGCTGTAATTGATATACAGTATTTGTTTTTGCTTAGTATTAGTTAGAGATAAGTGAAAAAATTTAGTAGTTGATACTAGATTGATTCATTAAGAGGTAGTATCTTTACATATGCGTAGCTTTTTGTTACATCTGTGAAAAGAGTGAGCTAATAGAAAAATAAATCAAGGGAATAAGTATTGTAGCTTTAGCCAAAATATACCTTAAAAGTGAAAAGACCAGGAGATAAGAATAAGCAATATGGTTAAGACAAAAGTCTTGCTGAAAATCTGAGTTCTAAGCTTTTCTGGCCTTAGAGGTGTGAAATGCCAAGAAAAACAGTCATGTACTTACTGCTTCACCTTTTAACCACTCCCCACCCCTGCCCCCCAACCAACCAAACAACCAACACCCCCAGAACCTAGCAAACAAGCAAAAAGTCTGAAACTGCTCTAAGAATTTGAAAAGGACATTGATTTACGCATGTGCATTGAAATTGCACATAGACAAAGAGGCTGACTTCCATGCGGGAAAGGAAACAACAGCAGCTAAAGAGCTGTGACATTATCCTCACTTCTGTTGATGTTTTATGCTAGCAACATGATCCGTAAACAAACTTGATACTACATAGGGAAACCACTTTGGCCAAGACCGACTGATTTGTCATTAGTGTTTTATAAAGAGAAAATATTGGTAGGTATACTTTTTGCAGCATTAAACAAAGCACAATAGATACTGCTACAATCAATTTTCCTATTTTAGTCACAAACTAATTTTTGTTTATACTTTCTTTAATTGTCTGTTTTGTTTAGAATCTTTTCATTTATGTCCAGAGCCTATAGGAGTCAAAAAAATTAGTGACATAAAGCAACATTCCTAGAAATCCACCAAATGGATGCTATTTCTCAAGAATTACAGGAATTGTAACTGAAGAATGTAGCAGTCGTCTTCTATGAAACTATTTCTGGGAACAATTAAAATTAAGAATCTGTTCTTTGATAATAAATGGTTGAGGAAGAGGAAAATATTTAATATGTTCCTAATTACTTGCTGTATGATGTACATTCAAATAAGTTAATTAAGTTTTTATTATCATAATTTATCTGTTTCACCTACAGCTGATATATATGTATGCAGTAGCTGTCACTTTCTGAATATCTAGTAATGATTTCATATGCAGCTATAAACAGGTTAGGTATAGAATCTTGGTTTTTATAAATATACATGTATTTGAATGTTTAAAATAAGTATAGATTAAAATTAGTCTATTTTACTTGATCAAATTTGTTCTCATTAGGAGACTTTGTATGACTTCTTAATGCTTCAGCTACATCTTAATTCTTTTCAATTACTAACAAAATATTAAATTTGGATTTCTCCAGGTTGCACAGTTGGAAATTAGTGACAAAGATTAGAAAATTTGAAAAAGTGTGTGTATATGATACTTAAACTTGTAGGGAATAAAAAGAACAACTGGCCACATCAGTTTACACGCACCCAACAAATAATTATATTGTTATTAATTTTGGTAACACAGTTGTTTATTTCTTTCATTTTTGTTTTTGGCTTCTTTGAAGGGAATTTTGGAAAGAGTTTATCTGGCTGAAAAATATTAAATTCAGTTCTTGAAAGAATTTTATGCATAGAAAATGCACATTTTTTTCTGAAAAAAAGGGTGTTTTCACACTTTTGTGACATCTCTTGTCAAGTGAAATAAAGATGAATATAATAATAATAATAATAATAACAATAATAATAATAATAATAATAGGTTTAAAAATTATGAAGTTAAAATGTTCCTAATTACCCTATACCTGGAGTTGTTAATTTAACAAAAACACCTTATTATGACAACATTGTAGATTGGTCTTTCTTACTGAGAACTCAACAGAAACAAAGTCATGGAGCACTATCTTAATAATTATCTATATTGTTTTTCATATAGGTGTCTTGTTGACTACCTAGACTGAGTGGAACTGGCAGGGATTCAGAAACCAAAGTCAAACAAAACATATTTAACACATAACAATATATTTTAACCAAACATCTTAACTGACTAGTTACACTGCTATAGAACAGAACAAGTATAAAACTGGAAACTTAAATATTATCATCAAATAATCACTTTATTTTGTCTGCAGAAATATAAAAGATTTCTTAAGGGTTAATAGGTCCTGTTTACAATTTACAGGCAGTTTTACAGGGCAAGTGCTGGAACCTGGAGGAATAATATCTCTTAATATTGCTTAAGAATAATCATTTAAGCATTTTATAAAATATTGCAGTTAGTTTATGTATGCTAATACTCAGACACATGCAGGGTGTAGTAGAATGGCTTAGCATCAAATGGAAGCTCAAAAATGGGGTATGTCACAAATGAAAAAAAGATCTGTATTTATTCACATGGACGCATATGGGGTGGATTTATTTCAAACTTTCTTAATGAACTTCCCATCAAATAGACCCATCATCAAACACCCGTGCAAGAAGATATTTGAACCAAATTACTGTAGTTCAATTTAGTAACTAAAGGTGTGTAGACTATAGAAATTATCAAACACAACCTCTGTTATGCAGATAACAGACGGATGTTCTGAAAACTTGGAAACAAAGCGCTTTGGTCTTTAAACATAAATTAGTGTGGAGTAATTGCTGGAGGTGATTTAGAGATTAAACTTAGATTCACAATTTTAGGAAAGGCACAGCACTGAAGAAGCCTCCAGGGTGAAGTGCAGCTGGCATGCAAGGAATCCATTTCATGGAAGTTCCCTGGGCCTGCAACCTTAAACGTCGGCAACACCAGGGGAACTTGGTGTGTTGGCTCTAAGAGGAACTGCCCGGGGGGTGGAGCGGTGTGGAGACACCGTGGCCAGGGTCTGTGTGGCACCCCAGATGGGACTGCTGTGAAGCATTCTGCCCAGCCGGGGCAGCTCCTGTGCCCTTGGATTCCCCAGTACACTCCGTCAAGCCCGGAGACTTGGTCTATCTACGGACATGAAAAGATGAAGCATTTGTCACCTTATTGCTGCTGCTTTTAGTCCCTGGATAGTGCTGACTGTGCCAGAACATGGCAGACAATTTATTGCAGATGTACTTACCAAAGGAACAGGGTGCAGTATAATGGAACACTGCGAGAACGTGGGCAAACAATGGGTGAACGAAGAAGGACAATAGGAAAGGGTATAATATGAGACCCTGGGCCAACAACCTGTCATGGTTTTGACAAAATGCTGCCCTTTGGTAAACTTTGCTCATTATAATATCATTATAATACCAAAACACACCTCCATCCCAAAACCTACCCGCCTCTAAGGTGAGACCACTCCTCACTGAGCTTGCTCTTTGAATTTTTCCTAACCTATACCTTTAAAGCAAAGCGAGAAAGTTTTACACCAATCATAACAAAGTATGTATGACTAGAGTCCCTCAAGCTCCACCTGAAAGGCAAAAAAATAGTATAAATTAGCCTAAGAGAGAGAGGATGTTAGGGAAGATACCATTGCGTACCACTGACTTCTGGGGTCAGTCGACTGACTGGCTGAGCCTCTCTTCCCCCCGCATTGGGATGCCTTTGGGTAAGATTTGAACACTTTGTTATACCAAGTGCCTCCCCGGGAAACTTAGAAACCTCTATATAGAGTCACTTTATGTCTTTTGATGCATCTGTGTTATCCATGCTTTGGTATTTGCATGTGCCTTGCAGTCAGTGAATTTATTGCCAGTAATCCAAAGAACCTGTGTGTCTGTTGCTTTAATAAATTGCTTTGATTCATTGGTCTAGCCATGATAGTTCTCACTGAACGCAACCAGACGCTTTAAGTGTGGCCGTGGTAGTTCATGCAGCACGACTAGACAAAAGGCGCCTACGTTATTTGTGCATCCGTAATTGTGATAGTTCAGTGCACTGGACACGACTGGACTTATAATGATAAATTGGGGACCTTCCAAAGCCCTCTTGATGCAACAATTAGTTGAAGAAGAAAGAGAATGCTCTTGGAGACATTGTATGTCACTATACTGTGAAGATCAGATGGATAAGAAACTGGCAGAGTCATCTGGACTATGGGATTGGAGAGTAACAAGGAACTTTTCCCAGGCATTTGCTGGTAAAAAGCAACAAACCAAACTAAACAAATAGTTACAGAGTAGGAAATAAGTTTTTAAAATGCACGCTTATGGCATTGCTGGTGATGGTTATTTTTATATTGAAGAAAAAGTTAAAAGAGAGAAAGTTATAACTTTCCAATAAACCCGTAGAGTGGAAGAAGGCTCAAAGGAGGTGAGCAAGGGTGATGTGTCCATGGAGCTCAGGCAATAATGCAGGCTGTGACTGACCATAGCTGTTGCAAAGAAGCCGACTCTATCTCAACACAAAGAGAACAAGAGGATGGACTTTGTTTTAGATAAACAGCTATCAACCGTTGAGTGTGTCAACTGACGGTGTAAATGTTTCTCTCCACATTTATTAAAAAAGTGTGAATACATCCCTGAATTAAGCCAGACCAGCGTGGCAAGGGGTGAATACATGCCTCAGCCCAACAGGGTATATAAAAAATAAACAACTAACAAAAGAATTTCAAATAGACCAATGGTCTTCAGCTGCTTTCAATCCATCTATTCCTTCCCAGTGACTCAGCACACCCAGCATCGTGACAACGAGCATATTAGGAGAGAGGTAATAAGAATCATGTTGGTATTGTGATTGAACTGTGTATTACAATTGCTATATTTTGTTAAGTGTACCTTACATTTGTATTGTATTGTGCAGTATATTTTGTGTCACTCTACTAAATTAGAAATCCTGTGTAACATCTACTATGGTTAAATAAGTAAATTTGTTGTTAAACAGTAGAATCATAGAATCATAGAATCATAGAATCGTCCAGGTTGGAAAAGACCTTTAAGTACATCCTCTACGCATGGAATATCGAAAAGAACCTGGTCACAGAGTATTGGACTCTGACAGAGGGCAAGGAAAACTAAATGGCAATGCTAAAAAGGGAAAGAGGTTAACAGAAAAAAAAAAGACAAAAGATTTCAAAAAGTAGTTTTTGATAAACTCAGAGTCAGTAAGATGGGAAAAAGAATATTAAGTGAACAGAGTGCAGTGGAACTGGCAGATCCAAAAAGAAGTAGTATTAAAAGTATAAGGAAAAATATGAACTGAGGAAAGAAACTAATTTGGTAAAACTGCAAGTTTTTCAGCTTACAAAATCCAAGGTGTGGAACAGACAGAATAAATTAGGTCATATAGCTGAGAATGAGACTAACATATCTGTGTTTGTGGAACAAAACAAGAGAAGCAAAGCTCAGGATGGGATACAGATGGCAAGGGCCATAAAAAACCCTGAAAATATTAAAGTGTAGTACAGTAACTTTATGACTAAAACCAACAATATACTTAGTTTGTTATTATTCTTATCCGGGTATTAATTAATATTTTAATCAAGGACTTAAACTCCATGAGTACTTAAACTCCACGAGGACTTAAACTATCATGAGTAATTCTTTTAAATCAGCAGGCAATATCAAACTGAATTTAAGGGGAATGGGTAAAACAAGGTAAACCAAGGGTTATAGAAGACAAATTAAAAAAGATCTTGACATATTGCAAAAAGTCTCTAAAAAAATGAAAAAAAAAATAGGTGCCTGTGTTTATTTAGATGAAACACGTACATGTAAACAAGTGAAGTAAAGTAAAATGAAGAGATCTGAAGAAGATAAAACAAAACTTCTAGGTTAGGTTAGATGCATGCAGGAATGAGGGAAATAACTAGTTCTTCACCTCTGTTAAAAAGGAGCAAGAAAAATTTAGGTTGAAGATCAAGTTCAACTTCTATCTATAAATGTTAACAGAAGTTACCTAAGGATATATTCCATTGCTAGCTGAGGGTTACATTTCATTTTATACAAATATCCAACAAGAATTGTTTAGGCAGATTTGATCCTATTTTAGACTCAGAGGATGAACCAGGTAATATCTTGATGGCTCATAAAGTTTTTTTCATATTACTGAGAAACTGAATAGATATTATCTGAAACAGTGCCACAGTTGCAGTCTTTAACACTATCATTTTTAATGTTTCATATTCTAAAAATTTTTTTCAGATATCCTAGATAATAAAATTATCAAACTATATTATATATTCAAATAGTGGAAGAAAAAATTGTTCTAGCATTTTTTCAGGTTGTTGCTCAGTAACATGAGACAAGTCTCAGAATGAATGTACAAACACAATCCCATTCAAATTATTAATGTCATTTGTAAGTACAGTTTAATTATAGAATACCAATCTTATCACTAAGAAGGGTTATTAAAATAGTTTGTAATGGGCAGCCAGAAGGAATTATATTTTTAATTTGTTTTCTTTATTTATTCTGTTTATTCTTATTTATTCTATCAAAAACAGATCACTGTTTTTAAAGCAGCAAATCAGATAACCATAAGCACCATAAAGAAAACATACAGGTGTGATGAAGACCTCTGAGAGAGTAAAGGAATATCTAATAGTCAGAATTTTTAAAAGCTGTAGTTCACAATACCTCATTGGTTCTTCACTTTTCAGTCAATTCATTATCACCAGATAAAGCTATGAAGCTCTCTTGTACTCAGATCTATCAGAAAGACTCTGCCACAAAGCATTCTAGGGATTACTAAGCAGTGACCTCATACAACACATTATTGATTTCAAATGGAAAGCTAATTCCTAACTCTATAAAAGGACCATAGTTCAGTCTACTGCCACTGCAGCTGTAAAGAAGTGTGAGTACTGTAAATAAATTTCTTTTCTTGGCCATTACACTTCATGAATTGCAAAGTCTTTTGGACATTTTCCATTTTGTCTGTGTCAATTTTTGAAAAAGGTGGTTCAGGAGCCTATTTAATTGCAAGGTAGAATTTAAGTGAATTAAATAATAACACATTTACTTTGTTCTATGATACATATGCATTGCTACACTGTAATTCAGCAATACAAAAATGGAAATGACACAAATTCAAGTAATATTTAAGAAGGTTATGACACATTTAGGTCTGAAGTGTGTACAAATTGATAATAGCTCACCGCATCCTCTGCCAAAATTTCTCAATGCCTTCAAGGATTTATTTTTCTCTTTTTCTTTTAATCATTGTGGACATAATCCTATGCTGAGTGTTTGTAAGTCCCTTCAGCTTCAGTAGAGTTGGGAGCTGAGGACATTCAATAGCTGTCAGGATATACCTCTCTAAGGGCTGGTAAGCAGACCCAGTATTAAATTTACAGGCATTTTGATCAAGCTGAAGAACGTTAATGCAGAGTATGCCAGTCAGGTGTCTCCCACACTAAATACACAGGGAAAAATTCTGTATTTACTGAAAACTGTAGAATCTTTTCTCTGAATCTAAAGAAATCAAGATTGCATCTGTAGGACTGGAATTTACATCATCAAAACAAATCACAAGTAAATGAATCTACCTATTTTTGTCATCTACTAACAAGCAAAATCCAGTCCAAGCCAACTGGAAATGGAACATCTGTACAGTGATCTTACATAATTAAGAGTGAGGTTGTAAAAGACACAACCAATAACTGCTATATGGACTCAGAAGTGAAAAACTCCATTGCCAGTAATGAATGGGTTCTAGAGACATGTTACTGAGCCAGGTGTAACACTGTGAAAATACAAATTAAGATAATCAATGCCTATGCATGACTAACCCTGTTCAAAACACTAGCCAGTAAAGCACAACCAATTTTGTGCAAGAACAAATACTACAATAAGTGCAAGAACAACACTAGAACAGATAGTGAAATATTGCAACCTCACCACCAGAAGAAATAATCCATCCAGCCAGGGAAACAGTATTGGCTTCTATAAGTTGAAGGAAGATAATAGCCCGTAAGTAAGTAGTCTTGAATGAGTCTGAGGCTTCTGGCAATCAGATATTACTGTGACAAAAATCTGGACTAAAACTTGCTGAAACAAACTCCTCAGAGTCCTGATTTGAAAAAGCCAGGGATCTTTCCCCCTCTCTGTGCAGAGTTCATCTGCCATCTGCAGTTTATTTTAAAGTACACTAAAGCTACTCATTCCATACATGTTCTTATCAGGAGGACCATCTCCTGCTTCTCTCATGCCTATGACAAAGTAAAGATTAGCATGGTTATTCCCCTTTCTGACATCTCTGACAGTATATCCACATTCTTCAGAATTTCTTAGCACAGAACAGTTTAATGTCTGGAAGACAAGTAAAGAAAGCAGTATTTTTCATCATCTTGGTCCAAACAAACTGCCTTCGAATACTGGTATACTAGATGAAGAGACAATAAAGTTTACTTAATTTAAGTTTCTCAAGATAGCAATACAGATGAAGGTTGACTGCTATTCAGGTTGCAAAATCTGCTGGCAGTGACATAAGTGAAATGGAGAATCATAATGAGGGAAGAATTATAATAGTGGTAAATACTAAAACTATGATTCAAAGAAGCTGAAATCTTTAACAAGAACCAAACCATAAGCTGTAGTAGGTTTTTTGTTATTTTTATTTTATTTTGTTATTTTTATTTTTCATGCTTCTTTCAGAAAGCAGGACTAAGACATTTCTTTGCTGACCTCATATTCCAGTGAGAATGCAATAAAGAACTTTCAATTACATAACACTGTATTAACAAATTAAACAAAGTTCTACCTTTACCTGTTCTATAATTGCTGATCTAATAAGTCATTTATTTATACCTAAAATTTCAAAGCATTTGTTGTATTTATCTTATGATCAATACTGTCTCTTTTAACAGTCTTGACTCAGGAAGGCAGAGAAAATGCCCTGCAAACACCCTCTTAACAAAGCCTCTGACAAGATTTGTTTATTAACAGTAGAAACTTCTGCCACAGTTGTCATTATTAATTATCAGATCTTGTTAGATAGTCTGAGCTATCATTTGGGACTCACCTTTGCTGATCTTACTTGTCTTGAACGATACTTAATTCATTGATCATTCCCTGCTTTCTTTAAACAGGTCCTATATGAATCCCTTTATAATTATTTCTACATTCTCATCTCAGCCTCTTTTTTATTCTCTCTCAGTACCTCATCTCATTAGTAGTCATTATGACAGGTTGTGGTCTCAGATAACATTTTCATGCAGACAATGCATCCTGTTACAGGTTTTTTTGACTCTTCCTTGACTTCCTTATTCCACTTTTACTTTCTGAGAGCAACTACTTCATGTGTGAAAAATAATGAATGCTAATATTTTGATCTGCAGTGTTTCCCAAACAGATCTCACAGTTGTTGACACCAATGTGACTTATGTTTGACACCAAATACACCGTGTGAAAATGTCATCCCTAATGCTGCGCTGATGACATGTGGCTTTCCCCAAAGGAAATCACCTTTCTTCAGTATTGCTTAGGGAAAGAGCTGATACTTGATGCTGCCTGATTAGCAGAATATTTTCTCTTTTTTAAAAACAGGATATTTCACAGACCTTCTGTAAAACACAGAAACATAAGAAGTAAATTATATGCTTATCTCAAATGTTTTTCAGCATTTTTGCTCTCTATGGAAAACTTCAATAAGGGAGCAATACTGACATTATTTGAATTTTTGATAAACTTGTATTGTGAATAGAAAACAATACTATTATTCTATTTGGAATGGACTAGAAATGTTGAGCTGAGTCAAAAATACCACTTGAGGGACTGAACTTGAAGAAAAAATATTACTTCATATTCATAAAGTACAGATTAGAAACAGCAACATGTAAAACAAGACAGATTTTGAAAATCATAAGGGACCATGGCCAGGTGACTCTTATGATTTTATTCTTATTGCCATAATACACAGATGCAGAACCAGTGACCTAGGTACTGCAGAAATAGATCAAAAAATCTGCCTCAGAGAGATTTGATCCAGATACTATTGCTTTAGTGGGCTTTGGCCTGCTTGCATGATTTATCATTTCCAGGCTTTCACAGACTGATTGTCATGGTTTAACCCCAGCCGGCAGCTAAGCACCACACAGCTGCTCGCTCACTCACCCCTGGTGGGATGGGGGAGGGAATCAGAGGGTAAAAGTGAGAAAACTCTTGGGTTGAGATAAAGACAGTTTAATAGGTAAAGCAAAAGCTGCGCACACAAGCAAAACAAAACAAGGAATTAATTCACTACTTCCCATTGGCAGGCAGGTGTTCAGCCATCTCCAGGGAAGCAGGGCTCCATCATGCGTAACGGTTAGTTAGGAAGACAAAACACCACAACTCCAAATGTCCCCCGCTTCCTTCTTCTTTGCCCAGCTTTATAAGCTGAGCACAACGTCACATGGTGTGGAATATCCCTTTGGTCAGCTGGGGACAGCTGTTGTAGCTGTGTCCCCTCCCAGATTCTTGTGCACCCCCAGCCTACTTGCTGGTGGGGTGATGTGTGGAGCAGAAAAGACCCTGACTCTGTGTAAGCACTGCTCAGCAGTAAGCAAAACATCCCTGTATTATCAACATTGTATTAAGCATGAATCCAAAACCTACTCCCATACTAGCTCCTATGAAGAAAACTAACTGTGCCAGCCAAAACCAGCACACCGATTGAATAAAGGTCCATATCAACAGTCTTGATACAGTGTCATGTTAGTATTCAGCAGATGAAAGATACAGATGTTCTCTAATGTTCATACCCAAAGTTCTCTAATTATCCGTAACAGCTGCTTCTTTTTTATCTCCAGTCATCAAAGAGTTCCTTAAAAAAAAGAGATTCTGAAGAGGTTCTGCAATGAAGCTCTCACATTTGGACTGAAAAGACTTGGACATTGCCATGACTTCTTCTGCTGGATAGAGAGAAAATTCAAAGACATCAGAGTGATGTATATAGGAGTAATCCCATCAACTTTATCAAGAAATGTCAAGATCCCTCTTCCATCTACCCTTTTCACCCTCAAACAAACATGTATCACCCTATGTTTGATGGTCTCACTGCTTTATAGACCTCAGAGTTCTCAAAAGTGAGAATGAGACTCTGTGGGAAGACAACAAAAAGAATGGAAGGGTTTATGTCTTCAAACACTAATCAGTGTGTGAAATTTGTAGCTATTCTGTATGCATTTCTTTTTTTCAATATCCACATCAAATATAATGTTTGCATTTCAGTGGCTTTGTCTGGACACTTGTGCCATTAATTATTTGTATGTGGTCATTATGAACTATGATGAATCATCTCTTAGATAAGCTGTGCAGAACTGTTTTATCATTTCTTGTGAGCTGGTTGAGTAAGCAGAAATGTTACCATTTTTCAATGGAAATATAGAAAAATATTACCTACTTGTTTTCTACACAGGGATACTTTTAGACTGAGACGTATTTTGTGTGTTCATTCTAATATCTACTTGAACTAAAATTCATATCAAGAACATTTGCACTGTCACCTGGAAATTGCTGTTGGCAATGTCATTTTTTCCTTTCTCCTTTTCTTGGTTATAAAAGTTTCATTTTTTAAAAAAGAAACAGCAACTTGCAGAAACAATATATAGAAGAACTTGCAAATACTTTATAGATTTAAACTATTTTTTTTTTAGGAAACAGATGCCAAAAATTTTCCTAACATCTACAAATTTGGGCTAGTTGAAGTTTGTTTCTATTGATTTATGGAAAGGGAAAATATAACTTATTTGCAGAATAACTTCTTTCTTATGAACAGCTCAAATTACTATTTAAACTAAAAATATTTATACTTCCAAAGTTCTTTGAATTTACCAGCTAAAGAAGCATTTAGATTTAAGAATAGAAAAGGTCATAGTTACCTGTATGTTAATACTCACAGTGTCACCTGACAGCCTGCCCCTTGACCAGCGTTGGCAGCGTAGACAGACCGCGAACATCCTGCCCCCTGCCCAATATCAACAGTGTAGTCAGGATGCATGCCACATTATTCATGTAAGGTATGATTCAAATCACACTACCACTGGTGGAGCCAAGGGGCAGCATAATTCTTACCCACATTCAAAGGCATTTGCACAATTGGTTGTTATGGCCAGATGACCCAAACACCAAATGTCCCCAGTACTCCATCAGAGCAACGAGGTCACTTATGATCCTGTGTTTGCTATCGGGGATTGGGTGAGCCTCCATATGGGCCCATTGTTGCTCATCTTTCCTACTGCTTCACTAAGGCTTTCATTTATAACCTGTTGTCAGACTCCATTACTGTTTGGACCACACCATGCGCAGGTGGCATCATCCTTTTCTGGTGCTATTTCTCTCTCATCTTCTGCAATTATGAATATTTTCCTTTCAATTTATTTTATTTTTCTATACTTAGAAAAACTGTGCTTTGCATGTGTTTCCCTTTTTTAACTGAAATGAATTACTGCTTTTTATAGTTTAGACATTGAGTTAAAATTTTATTAAGTGGTTTTGAAATTACAAACATAAAATAATGCACAATCAATAAAAAGAACAAATTTATGCTGAGATGTAAAACTGAAATAGTGTGTCTTCTGAATCACAATTAGAGAAAGAAAACAAACACCTAGACAAAGAAAACAACAACTAAACCACTAAACACAGGGAAAAGAATTTGCAGATAAGTCAGGCCAGGTAAAATTGAAACAGAGAATCAGACATAAAAGAATGAAAAAGATTTCTCAGGACATTTCATGAATAGCAAAAGACTTTTTAATAACGTAAGTAAGATAGACAACAAATGAAAGATTTATCCCTTCTCCTTGACTCCCAAATGGACTGTATATTCAAAAGAAAAAAAAAAAAGAAAACTTCACTACATTACAGACTAATCCAAAGTTAGCCTGAATTGTCAAATGACTTCGGATGAGAATGTACAGACCAAATTCTGCTTTTAGTAAAGACATGTTTAGCCCCTGAAGTAATTTAATCAAACCATTTATACCAAACTAATTGACCATAAAACATGTTATACAAATTTGGAGTATTTTTCGTAAAGACATGAAGCCATTCATAAAAACTGTCATAAACACAGAAAAATATTTATTTTGAGACAAGACCTGTCTCAGTGCCTTTTCCCTGCCATTGACCCGAAGGTTGGAGTATTATAACATGGCAACAATATAGTGATATTTATTAGCAATATTTTTTTATGTCCTGACAAATGACTGAAAGAGGTTGTATTTTTATTTATTTATTTACTCATGACTTCCCATACTTTAACTTGTCTGGTCATCTATTTGAGCCCATGTAAACCAATGACATTTACAACATTCTGTGGAAAGCAATGATACAGTTTTGGTAGACACAGTAAAAACAAATATCTTTCACTTATTGTGAATCTTTTTGCATGATTTATTGCTTCCCAGTTCTTGTATTAGAAGAACAAATTGATTCTCATTCACCTTCTCGATTCCAAACTTTATTTTATAGAATATTATCATAACTCTCCTCCTCCAAATTCTTGTATAGCTAGATAGATGTTCTTCTTACAGAATGGTGTTCCATAACTTCCAGCAAAAGGACTGACCTAGTGCTTATAGCAGCCTTACCATTCTTGTAACTTTTACAGGCAAGCAGGCTGCCACTGTTTTTTTATCTTATATAAAGAATGAGGGGCCCTGTTTTGCTAAATCATGTTTTGCAATAACCAAGAATGTTCGATATGACAGATCAAATATGCAGTCCTAGCTTTCCTTAACAGAATAAAGTAACTTTTGGGGTTTTTTTAGTATATACACATGAAAAGAATTAGCACTATTTTGAAAATGAGCAGAAACATTGGTTGAATGTATTCTTGGTACAAAATACAATGAAAGACTGACTTGAATTCATGAGGTTTTTTTACAGAAATTGTACAGTACTTTCTGATCTTAAATTTTTTGTACTTAAGAGTATTATTATCTAGTAATTTGTGCTATTTCTATGGAATAAAATATCTTGTATCTTAAATGTAGAAGTATTACGATATTCTAATGTTTTCCCAGTGTTTCCAAAGAACCCTTAAATAATCTACATTGTGCCTTGCAGCAAAAAGATAGTGATTTGAACCAGGTGGAAACCTACCAAAATTCCAGAAAGGCTGATTCTAAAAGGTTTTTTTAAATTTCTGTTTGTATCAGAAATCTGACCTTTTTTTTTTCTTTCTTTCTTTTTTTATTACCTTCATGTAAATGTGATGGAAATATCTATAAGTAAATTAAAATATCATAGAATCATAGAATCATAGAATGCTTTGGGTTGGAAGGGACCTTTAGAGGTCATCTAGCCCAACCCCCCTGCAGTGAGCAGGGACAGCTTTAACCAGATCAGGTTGCTCACAGCCCCACCCAACCTGACCTTGAATGTTGCCAGGGGTGGGGCCTCCACTACCTCTCTGGGCAACCTGTTCCAGTGCTTCAACACCCTCATTGTAAAAAACTTCTTCCTTATATCCAGTCTGAATCTATTCTTCTTTAGTTTAAATCCGTTATACCTTGTCCTGTCACAACAGGCCCTGCTAAAAAGATTGTCCCCATCCTTCCTATAGGCCCCCCTTAAGTACTGGAAGACCACAATAAGGTCTCCTCACAGCCTTCTCTTCTCCAGGCTGAACAACCCCAACTCCCTCAGCCTGGCCTCATAGGAGAGGTGCTCCAGCCCTTGGATCATTTTGGTGGCCCTCCTTTGGACCCGCTCCAGCAGGGCCATGTCCTTCTTGTGCTGAGGGCCCCAGAGCTGGACGCAGTGCTCCAGGTGAGGTCTCACCAGAGCAGAGCAGAGGGGCAGAATCACCTCCCTTGACCTGCTGGCCACGCTTCTTTTGATGCAGCCCAGGATACGGTTGGCTTATCTGGGCTGCAAGTGCACATTGTCGGCTCATGTCCAGCTTCTCATCCACCGGTACCCCCAAGTCCTTCTCCGCAGGGCTGCTCTCAATCCCTTCATCCCCCAGCCTGTATTGATATTGGGGGTTGCCCCATCTCAGGTGCAGGACCTTGCATTTGGCCTTGTTGAACCTCATGAGGTTCACACAGGCCCACCTCTCCAGCTTGTCCAGGTCCCTTTGGATGACATCTTGTCCTTCTGGCATGTCAACTGCACCACTCAGCTTGGTGTCGTCTGCAAACTTGCTGAGGGTACACTCGATCCCACTATGTCATTGATGAAGATGTTAAACAGCACTGGTCCCAGAATGGAACCCTGAGGGACTCCACTTGTCACCGGTCTCCATGTGGACATCGAGCCATTGACCACGGCCCTCTGGATGCGACCATCCAACCAATTCCTTATCCATCGAACAGTCCACCCATCAAACCCATATCTCCCCAATTTAGAGAGAAGGATGTTGTGGGAGACTCTGTCAAAGGCTGTACAGAAATCCAAGTAGATGACATCCATTGCTTTTCCCTTGTCCACTGATGCACTCACTGCTTCATAGAAAGCCACTAGGTTGGTCAGGCAGGCACTTGCCCTTGGTGAAGCTGTGTTGGCTGTCTCAAATCACCTCCCTGTCTTCCATGTGCTTGAGCATAGCTTCTAGGAGGATCTGCTCCATGATCTTCCCAGGCACAGAGGTGAGGCTGACAGGTCGGTAGTTCCCAGAGACCTCCTTTCTTCCCTTTTTAAAAATGGGCACAATATTTCCTTTCTTCCAGTCAACAGGGACTTCACCTGACTGCCATGACTTTTCAAATATCATGGAGAGTGGCTTGGCAACTACATCAGCCAATTCCCTCAGGACTCTGGGGTGCATCTCATCAGGTCCCATAGACTTGTGTACATTGAAGTTCCTCAGGTGGTCTTGAACCTGATCTTCCCTTACAGTGGGAGGGGCTTTACCCCCCTGCTCCCCATCTTCCGGTCCAATGGGAGTTTTGAAATTGGATGTCTCAATTTTGACTGGGGATTTTGACTGGCATGCCTCATCAACATTCTGTGCTCTGTTCTGATGAAGCAGATTGTAACAGAAGAAAAGCAGTATTTTAAAAATGCTCTGTTTCTGATTAAAACATCAAAATCTTTTTGGAATTTAGGGAAGATAAAATCAGGGTTAGTGCAGGAGGAAATAAGGAGATAACTGCTTGTATGCTGTAGAGCTAGGAAGAAGCAAGGCAGATTCAGATATTTTTTTTTTTTCTGTTAGAGTAAAAGGCTTTTGATACTATGCTTTTGGCAGCCACTTCAGATCATTTAACATTTCCTGATGTTGAGAAGACATTTTAAAGTGCCTTCTCAGAATAAAATATGAGGTTTCCCTTACAGCACTGCTGCATTATATTAATATTTTTGGAACAAGCTGTGGATTAATTGATTTTGAGCTTTAATTCATGTAGTTTACCACTAGATATTCAGTTTCATCAACAAAACCACCTATTGACTTGAGATCAGTCCCTGATATTGGATTCTACTATACTTTCAGAGTGTATTCAGCCTTGACAAATTTTTCTCATTTGCATTTGCAAAACAACACTTCTGGATGCTGATTGTAAAAAAAAAAAATAATTGAGTTATGTGGAGAAAGATATTTCTGTTCATGAAGTTTAGCAATTTTAAAATATGTCTTCTTTTCTTTTCCTTTTTGAAACAGAAGCAGATTCTTAGGTTCTTTTAAAAGGTAGGTGCAGTTCTAACAGTGAGAACTCTATACTCAGTTGCCATGGGCTTCTTAGCCCTGTAGCTGTCAGCTCTTATCCTGTGTAAATGGGGTACAAAAGAATAAGGTTACCTAGTAATAAAAATCCAAAGTGTCAAAGAGCCTTAAATCTCAAAGCAACAGCTCCTAGAACAGAATTATTTCTGACTCACAACAGCAGACCAGTTGATGAGTGGATGGATGAGAAGGCAGAAAACAATGAAGACCTGTGGGTAAAATCTGTTAATGAAAGGATTACAAAATCTCCCTAGGTTCTTCCAAAACTCTGTCAACATTGCCAAGTGTTTTCTCCCATTAACAAATTGGTAATTCTGAGGTATAAATAATTTCTTGGAACGTTCTTCTAAACCTAGCATAATTAGGACTTCATTTCACCACAACTTTAGAATGCTCCTCCTTTTTTTCCTTTTTTATTTTTCATGGTCTAAACTTTGAATGTCTACAAATCATTGTCCCTATTCCCATTTCCAAGTTAATTTGTTTTCTTTACACTTTCTGAAATTTCTTAGCCTTTTCTGAAATACAGTCTCCAAAAACTCTATCTAGATTACCCTGCCTAATCATATTACCAATATGCATGACACTAGTAGATTGTATGTGCAGGGTTTCCTTTTTATTGACATATTGGTGACTGATGAAAATACTGATTACTTTGTACTTATTATGCTCTGTACATACAGATCCACATGAGAAACATCCCACTGAAATCCCAATTAATTTACCTATATAAGATGCAAAATTATTATTCTTTTTACTTATTTAATCATTCACAGAACAAGAGGCCATTAACATTTCATTACAAGTGAAATGTTTTCTCCAAATGTTTTCTCTCATGACATTTACTAGAAAATGATTATATCTTTCTCTCATTCAACCCAGTGTAAGTATGGCGTAAACCAAATGACATCAAGGCTTATACCAGATTTATGAATGAGAAATATGTGGTCTTCTATCTTAAATTTTCTATTCTGAAATAGGAACTGCTTATTGCAAAATTCAGTCCGTATTTCATAGCTAGATTTGTTAAATGGAATGTTCACACTACTGAGAAGTCAATTTTAAATCAATTCATTGGAAAACAAAACCAAAAGAATGTCTCTCTGTCAGACCTACTTGAATTATAAATCTATCTGTGACTTCAGGCCCAAGAATGGATAAAAATAGTTCTTTGCTCTGTAAGTAATAGTGGAAACATTCATGAGTTTTGAGTGAGCATACTAGAACATGACAACTGGACTTCATGGTTAATGAGAAACTCATACAGTAAAGATACTACTAAGACTAGAGAAGGGTTTAAATATCACAATATTATATGAGTTCTTTCTTCTTCTCTTCTTTGTTGCACATAACTGGAAAACAAATTATTTACGTTACACAAACTCTTCAGGAGGCAATTTCTGAAGGGAAGGAAAGGAAGTAGTGCAGGAAAAAAACAATACAACCATGGTTATGAATCCACCAGCTCTTTCAAAAATTTACAGGTGAAAAAGACAAGAGACATTGGTGCTTTCATAACAAAGAAAGTGGTTCTTCATCCTGCACAGTCTAAGGATAGAGAGTTTTATTATTTACACAAGTTTCCAGGGGCTTCTCTAAGCCTAATTTTTGTTCTCAGTCTTGGTGTGGGGGGAAAAAAAGCATTACTTTTTCTTTAAAGTTATAACTGTAATCCTAGAACATCTGACTTTTGAAATGTCAACTTAAGACTTTAACCTGCTGACTTTGGGACTCAAAGCAAGTAGGTGCTGAACTGTCACTATGAGTGTAAATATTGGAAAGAAGACACTAGAAATCCAGGATAAGAACTCATGCCAACCACATGCTTTCTTGAATTATACATTAATACAGCTTATACTATGAGACTATCGTCTTGTGAGTAGCAAGGCTGAGAGAACTACAGAGCAAAGCACATCACTTCTGGCAACTAAGTTGCAAATGAGATGACAGTCATAAATTGATTTCAGGAAAAAGGACTGAAGTTGCTATCTGTTTACTCATTAAAAATGGCTCCACATTAATAATCAGGATTACCTGATATTCTGAGACCTACAGGAAGTAACACCCTTTTAGAAAAGTGCATCAGGAATTTGGGCAAATCTAACATGCCTAGTGAAAGTAATGATGTATGATTAGAATATGAAGTTCAAATGAGTTGTCTGCTTAATCTTTCTCAAATTATGAAATATTCTTATTTTCTTTGGGATTAGTAAAGCATTGCACGAATTCAGTAGGTCTTTCAATTACTCAGAGTGAGAGTAATAATTAGCAATTTCTAGGAGAAATATGCCCAGGATCAATTTTACTGCTGTATTACATATCAAAACAAAAGCTTCCACATTTTAACATTATTCTGAACAGACAAGTATAGGTAGTATTGTCAGTCTTCTCTTTTCAGGGGTTGCTTCTGTAATGGAATTTCTCTGCATGCTTTTTCTCTTCTGCACAAACACTGCATACACAAATATTACACCAGAAAAGGTAATGTTTTTGAACAGAAAAAAAAAGATTATTGTACATTATTGTTTATGAGGATTATGAAAGACAAAAATGCCATAGGTACTTTGCAAATACAGATAATAACAAACTGGAAATATTTAGTGGGATGACTTTCAATCCCTTGACAGGAAAGTAAGTGTTACCACTGTGTTCAAAGCTCTGGTAACATGCACGAACTAAATTGAATGATTATATATATATACACAATAAAGTTGTTAAGCAGAACAGCAAAATCAAATAAGATATTTTGCAGTATTTTGCTGATTATAAATAAAATATCCTATGCTATCATTTCCAACAGCATAAAAGTAATCATATTTTTTAAATATATGATTTTTCTTGAATTAATTGACTATTGTTAACTAATTAAATAGGATTTAAAAAGTAATATTCATCAATATAACTCAATTAACCTCTGAATTAATAGCTGACTATGAGGTGTATGCAAAAAAACCCCACTAATACATATTAAGGGATATCAGAAACACAGTATGATGGTGATCTAATTTATTTTAATTAGGATTTTTACGTGTGAACTCTTATAGACAGAAAAGAACGGAAGCCATCACTGCTGAAATAACATACCTAATGTGGCATGGTACTGATTATAAATTATTGGTTTTATTTTCCTCTTGCAAATTACATAAGAAGGAGATATGAGCATTGCTAGAGATAAGACTACCTTTTAGACAATTTAAACTACATTGTCTATTTTGTATCAGGTGACTTTTTGGAAAGGTGTCAAGAGATAAAAAGTAACACCAGTGCAAGTCCAGTTTTATTGTGGAAAACTTACAAATGTTTGTCAGTGCCTTCATAAAAGAAGATTTTGGCATCCAAATCCCAGAATAACAATCTTCCACCAAAATTTTGCGTATTTTTTACTACTGAGTAGACATCAAGCATCCATGACAACAAAGAAGGGAATAAATAGTAAAACGTAATGTCCTTTCCATCACCACTGCCCTGAGAGAGTGGTCTCGATTGAGAACAAAGTAGAATTTATCAGAAGATGTTATTAGTTGAAAGAGGTCAAAATTCACATTTTACACTATGGCCTTATATTGTCTTAAAACCACAGTACAAAAAATCCATAGTTCCCACAACTGTTTTGGTAATTGGCATTTTTTCCATTAACTTTCTCCAAATAATTAATGTTTACATCTAAATTAACTTTTTTTTTTTCTTTGTCTGTATATATTGCAATGTTGCTTTGCTTGGACTAATATCAGCTATTTTTTGATCTAATACAAGTAGCACATACTGTAAGCAAGGGATTTTTCCAAGGCCATTTTCATCTGATTTGCTTTGTAGAAACTAGGTTCTAGTCCGTAGCTTCTGAAGAAAAAAGAGATTTGACTTACTGAGGCTATCACTGATTTTAAAGGCATTCCTTCATCAACCCATTGTCCTGACAATGTCTCTAATATTACTGTTGCTATAGAAAATCAATAAATTTATTCAGCAGTTATGTTTATTATATTTGCTATATTTATGCTTAGGAATGACTAAAGAAATTCTTTTTGCACCTACAAAATATCACTGGATTACCTTAATGCTACAAAGAAGTGACAAATATTAACAAGTGGTTATGATACTCCTAGCACCTGTCATGGTGATACTTAAATTCAGTGAAACATGCCAAAGTAATATAACGCATGTTTATTTCAGCAAAATGAATACCACTCCATTCTGATCAAGAAATAAAAATTAATTCAGCTTCACCATGTGTTTTTTATCCATTTGTCAACTTTTTTGACATGAACTTTTCCGACATGAACTTATCCATTCTTTCCTATGTTGCTGTGATGATTCAACTTTTTCATTAAATCAGGGAAGTTATACTATTACAGCTGTTATTATTGTGAATTGAATATTTTCTATCCAAAATTAATAAAAAAATCAATTTTTTTGTCAAATCTTAAGATTTTCCAGGTTTACATTTTAATGGTTAACTTTCAACAATATTCTGATGAAACTAGTCAACAGTATAAATAAATCTTTTGTAGTAGGCTAAATTACTTCAGAAAAATGTGATATATCTGCAAGCTTTTTTTTCACAACTCCTCACCTCTTCTAGAAATTGCATAGTTTCCCAGGCTGTAGTGCACTCTACAAAGTCATTTTGAGTCTGGCAATAGGGTACACAAAGTATTTAGAGACATAATTATCAAGAAACTGAAAGAATAGCATGGTGGGAAACCCTGAAGGAATTCGAGCTGTAGTGCCAAAATGTATGAAAGCCACATGTACAAAATGGGGGGATCTAAATGAGCTATTATCACTCAGAAATCTTGGAATTACTGTACGTAACTATCTGAAAACATCACTTGAACAGCCACTACTAGGTCATGTAGTAGGTGCAACACTCACAAGCCTGGCTGTGCAGCAGCAAGCAATAAAGGGTTATGTGTCCAAAAATTCATCTGTTTTTTTATGTCTGTAACAATTTGTCTAATAAAACACATCTCCCTACAGAGCTTGCCTCACATCCCTAATTCATCACTTCTACAACAAAACTATTACACTACTGAAAGTTTGGAATTATTATGAAAGAAATGTAGGTCAAAAAAGGGTACATCGCTATATCACTGTAAGATCCATACATACTCACACCATTAATATTAGCTGCATTATATCTCAGAAAGGATAGAGTAAATTTGGAAAAAAAAAAAAAAAAAAAAAGGGTTCTTGAGAAAGACAGGAAGTGTGATGAGAGATATGGAATGATTTCCATGGAAAGGAGACTAAAATAGTAGAACTCTTGACAAGGTTGTAGGTGAAGGTTATTACAAAGGTGTGCAAAAACATGAGTAATCTAGAAAAAGTGAATAGAATCTGAACATTTGTAATTTCCTGCAGTACTTGAATGTGCTCAATGAAATATTAAACAGCAGCTTCAAAACATGCAAAAGCAAGTACTTCACATGTTCATGAATTGTGGAACTCTGACACAGGATGCTATACAGACCAGAAGTATAAATGAGTTCCAGATTAGATTTTTCAAATTTGCAGTAACTCTTGTCATCTGCAGCATTAAACAGTTTGTTTGGGTACTATCTTCATTTCAGCACACTGTTGAAACACATGACATCATCCTAGTATCCTTTCTCAAGAAATTGGTACTCTATATTGTAACAGAGACTGCATGTGAGCAGGAGGGACTTTTGTTTTAACTAGGTATGTCAAGTTCTTCCTAATATTGAAATTAGAAACCAAGGTAAAGTTTTTCCATGTATTTATGTAAAGCTATCACACAGCTGTAAGAAAGAGTTTGGTTATTACTTACTTTTGCCAATTAATGGAGACATTTTTCCTTTCTCTCAGGAAAAAAATAGCTTTGCTCAGAAGTGTTGCCAGCAGCCACAGCCAGTATAGGAAATAATATTAATCATTAAGAGACTGGACTTGTTTAGCGAAAGTTATAAAAGCCAGGGAGGAGTGTGAGGGTGGGAGGGTGGCCCCAGGACAGGCAGAGCAGTGCCCTCCTTGATGTGATGCCATCCTACAGGGGAGCAGAGTAGAGCAAGGCAGCCGCAGTAGCACATCCCACCAGCAGCACAGCCATCACCAGACACATGGGAGGTGACAAGTGAGGTCAAAGATCAATCTGGGGAGCACAGTCAGAAAGTCAGGATCAGCACGTGCAGAGTTGAGCTCAAGGACACCTACAGCAGGGCTCAGGCAGAGACCCGGTGCTCTCAGACCTGAGCTTAAATGAAGCCCCTGGGAAACAGGGGCAGGGGTGTGTGTATGGGGTGTATGCATCTTTGAGGGGGGTCAGAGGGGGCCATTAAGGCCCATACATGCATTCAGGACCCTAAGAGCAAGAATTCTCAAGAGTTTCTTCCAAGTGAAAATAAAATTATTTCCCAGTTAGTCCCAGTTACCCCATGTGGATAAAGGGTGAACAATTTATTATCATTGGCCATTTAATCATCTAATTTTTCTGTCAGCAAGTTACAAGTTTCAAGTTTCATAGTCCTTGTGACTTCTGATAACATTTCTGTGGAGGAATATTTTCACTTAAATATATATTTTAGTTTTGGAAAGTAAGTAAGTGTAGCAATTCTTCCTCTATTCCACAAACTTTCACTATCCTTTAATTCACTAACTTCCTTTCATAAAGAAGAACTACTTGTCTATAAAATACCAATGTGGAAAAACATAGTAGATTCAGCCATCGTATGGGCATATCAGTAAAAGCTCTGGCATACATTGTGAGCTTCTGTGCATTGATGGCAGACAGATACGGTAGGTTTTTAATTTGAATTCAGCCTTCATTCTCTTGTCATGACAAGTTGCCAGGACATGTCATGAACAACATTAGAAAAATCAGTTAATTCTGTTAAGATGTTTTGAAATTTTACTTTAAGACCACCACGTGTCCCTTGCTTACTTAATTCTTCTCCTTCTGCTCAGCTCCTCATAACCCCTATGTGCAGGAATAGTTTTGTTTCCTATGGTATGGTCAATGAGAACCTCTCTTCTATTTCAAGTTGGGTTTTTTCCCACTTTTTCTATATTATTTTCTTAGGAAAGAAATACAACTTTCTCTAAGGCTGGCCTTTTCATTAAAACTACAGTTTTGGAAAAATATCTTCAGATACAATGTCGGACTACCTGCTGTTTGTAAATGCATTTTATTTCATGTAGATATGAACTACCTTAAATGTGTTTAGGTATTTATACTGTACTCATCATGTCATCAGGTATTTTAGATAATTTGACATCTAAATTATACCAGTTGTACTCCAAACAGTACTCCAAACAACACGTTAAAAGGTCACATCCAGACAATCAGCTAGTCATGCCCTAGCTGTTCCCTCATTCTGTTGAGAAAAAAATTTGTAGTTATATGATTTATACAATAGAACCCCATGACACTACGATAAAGTTGGATTTGACACTTTACTGTTCAGACAATTATTAGTAGCAGAATAAGGTAAAAGCTTTCAGAATTAATAATACTTAAAATACTGTTTAATAATTTTATGTAGATTTACATAAATTTCATTCAGATTTATTCAAGATTATGTTTATTTTTCAAAGTGTTTTTTTTTTCCTTAGAAATTAAAAAAATAAAATAATAGCATACAGTTTATGCCATTCCGTCATGACAAAGTTATTTCCAACTGGTGTAGAAAACATTGGGGTTTTATATAATTGATCAGAATATATTTAAAATGACGGTGGTAGGAGTTGTTTTCCAAAGAGATTATAGCCCCCAAAAATAAATAGGATTTAGTACAAGGAAGTACACCCTAATTGAGGTCAGGACATAATTGAAAAGGATATTTTCTCATTCATTCTTCTTTCTGGGATCTTTAGTTCCACCCCATACTCCACCCATAAACATTGATTTTTAATTATTGTCATCTTCTCTCTTGGATCCCCTTCTCCCATTTTAGTAGATATTGTCATTTTGCTGATAGACAAAACTTCCTTTAATTCAAAGCTACAACAGAGGTGGAGGAGGAAAACAAGAGTACAAGGTAAGGGGGAAGAAGGGAGGAAGTGCAGTAGAGAGGAAGAGGCATATCATTAAGCTTTGGAAATACAGCTATAAAAGACAAAAAATATTGCAGAGATTAAAATAATGAAAAGTGTACATTATTTCAGGTTAGACTTCTAAAAATACTATAATGACAGCTGATGTATTAGAAAGTAGAAAAGCCCATGGTATTTTATTACTTGCTTGTTGTTTTAATATGCTTTCCTTCCAACTATATTCCCTTTATCTTTTCTGCCTGAGACCAGTTTTCCTGTCAATACTGATCAATAATGATCTTTCTGAGTTACTTCTTTCAGGATAGAATTTAATTATATGCATCCAAAATTTTTGGTTGCAGTCCTATCCATTTACAAATAGTAGAAGACTGTTTTTCCTGAACGTGGAAGGGGCAAACAATGAGAGGCAGTTTCCCCATTCAAAAGCTTGAAACATTCTTTCAGCCAGTGTTCTGCTCCCAGAAAAGCGTTTTGGTTTTCTGCCAAAGCTACATCATTGGTACTTTATGGGCTGTCCTCTGCCTTTCTGTTCCTGATGCTTTTCACACAGCTGGCTTTGACGGTACCACCATCAGCCTCTGAGATTGAAATACATTTCTATGGAAAATTCTTGGCCCATCTTTACCACACTGATTCAACACCTTCTGCATGGTAGAGCTATACATCACATCAGAGTGTGTGATTTCTCACTATCAAGGCTTTTCCAGTCAAAAAAGGGAAGCCCCATGGCAGCCAATATCCCAACAGTTAGTATTTTAGTAATCTAGATTAAACACTTTGTCTGATTCAAAGGAGCTTGTCTGAAGGAAGCACAATTATCCACATTTTGTGTCAGTGTCCTAACATTCAAGTAGAAAGTGATCCTTAAAATTTTCCATTTTCCCATCTACATAAATAGTTCTACATTCAATAAGTCACAGAGGAAGAAAATGTTCTTACAACTCAGTGATATTCCTAAACTGGGGTAGGAAGACGTGCAAACTTCAGTTAATCAATCCCCAGAATCTGAGGAGACTTTAAAAGAAAACAATGCATATTCATGAAAAAGTTTTATTTTGAGTGATTGTTATTTTTCAAAGGAAAAAAAATATAGAACATTTCAGTGTAGCTTTATCTCAGAATGTGTTCCCAGTTGTAATAAACTGTATGAAGATGCCTTTCCCTGGATCTCAATTTACAGAATTTTATATGTATAAATATATATACACACATATATACGCCCTCCCCGCCCCCCAATTTCAAAGGTGGCATTGCGTACCTTAATTGAGTATCTTTAAATGTCTTGAGAAACACTTGCCTCTCATGGCGTTATTCCTGTCATTTGTTTCAGCAGTTCCAAATAAAATGAGTGTAGTTTTGTGTGAGCAGGGAGTGCAGGACTTAACCAGCAATGAACTCACGTAGATGTGTAGCCTGCTTAAAGCTGTTAATGACTGTGCTGTGTTATGTATGTGTTCAGATACAACAATTATGCATAGCTAATGTTATGTAGATAAAGTGAGGGCCTGTAGTTTTATTATTTCTGTAATAAGCTTCTTTAAAAAGTTTAAGTCAGAGCTGTGACATTCACTGAATGCAGTAATTTTTAAGGTTTTAAAAGGAAGAGTTTCTGATGTTAGTAATATGTCATGAAAGGTCTACAAGGAAAGCAGGGTAATTCAGATGATTTTCAGATTTAATTGCACAGCAATTTGTAGCAGGTTTATTTTCTTCTACTGTATTGTTATTTGATTTTTTTCATACCTGTCAGATAAATTTTCTTATTCCATTGTCATAATATGTGTTTATGATTTTACAGTTGTAGAGATTTCAGCCTTCCTTTGTAATAACAATTACCTTTCGAAGTGTTCTGGGTTTTTTAGGATTAATATTTCATACGTTCTCCAGTATCTGCCCTCTGAGTTTACACTTGTTATCACAAGTATGTTTGAATTAAACTGTATTTAAATACGTGTCTTATATGGTAAACAGTTGTATAGCATATTTTCCAAAACTATTCATATGCCATACTTATAAAAGCAGCTGTCATAGAACAACATTTCTAGAACAATTTATCATTTACTCATAATTACTGTGAATTCAAATTAGTCTCTCATTTTAATAGATTTAGGTAATTTTTTTTCCAAAATGAACCAAATGTACAGGAAAACAAGAAACCTGGGGAATGATTCTGTTCTCTGATTTTGTTTGCTTGTGCTTGGTTTTGGTGTATTTGTGCAATACAGTTAAAATATCAAAGTTTCTTGTAATCAGCATCTTACTGTTTAGCAATTCTGTTGTGTTGCATCAACCTTGTAGCTATGGCATAATGCAGTTTTAATGAAATTATGTACAACTGCTTACAAAGAGTATAAAATACCACTATTTTGTCTATATATAAATAAACCCTCATGAGCCAAAGATTGAAGTCTGTTCCAAAAGACACCAAAATATACTAAAAGGTTCCAAAAGATTAGGAGTCTTCCTAGGACTAGGTAACTCCAAAAATGATGGTAAACTGCAAATCTTTTTTTCTTGCCCACAGTCTAGATTGTGAGGATGTTTGTATCTTGTTTCAGAAAGAAGGTTCCAGCTTTAGTTTCAATAGTTTAACATAGTACTCACAGTTCTGAAATCTTACAAGTCAGATAATGCTTCAATTATTTTAATAAATATAGTTATAGATACACCTATATCAATAACATAAAAATTTATCATACAAAATATTTCAGGAGTATGGAATTCTTAAAAAATATTTGGCAAGTCTTTATTTGACAGCCCAAGATTTACGCACTTAAGAAGATTCAAATGTACAAAGAAGTCAGAAATCCTCTGGCAAGCGGATGCCACTATATCACCTATGGGGCTGGATGGGATCCACCAAAGAGTATTGAAGGAGCTGGTGGAGGACCTTGCCAAGCCACTTTCCATCATCTGTCAGCAGTCCTGGTTAACAGGGCAGGTCCCAGACGACTAGAGGCTTGCCAATGTGACACCCATCTACAAGAAGGGCTGGAAGGACAATCCAGGGAACTACAGGCCTGTCAGCATGACCTTGGTGCCAGGGAAGATGATGGAGCAGTTCACCTTGAGTATGCTCAACAGGCATGTGCAGGTCAACCAGGGGATCAGGCCCAGCCAGCATGGGTTCATGAAAGGCAGGTCCTGCTTGACCAACCTGATCTCCTCTTATGACCTGGTGACCCGCCTGGTGGATGAGGGAAAGGCTGTGGATATCATCTACCTGGCCTTCAGTAAAGCCTTTGACACCGTCTCCTGCAGCATTCTCCTTAGGAAGCTGGCGGCTCATGGCTTGGACAGGCATACTCTTTGCTGGGTAAAAACTGGGTGGATGGCCAAGCCCAGAGAGTTGTGGTGAATGGAGTTAAATCTGGTTGGTGAACGGTCACAAGCAGTGTTCCCCAGGGCTCAGTTTTGGGGCCAGTCTTGTTTAATATCTTTATCGATGATCTGGATGAGGGGATTGAGTGCACCCTCAGTAAGTTTGCGGATGACACCAAATTGGGTGGGAGTGTCGATCTGGTGGAGGGCAGGATGGCCCTGCAGAGGGACCTGGACAGGCTGGATCAATGGGCCAAGGCCAACTGTATGAGGTTCAACAAGGCCAAGTGCTGGGTCCTGCACTTGGGTCACAAAAACCCCATGCAGCGCCACAGGCTTGGGGAAGAGTGGCTGGAAAGCTGCCTGGCCAAAAAGGAGACCTGGGGGTGTTGGTTGACAGCTGGCTGAACATGAGCCAGCAGTGTGCCCAGGTGGCCAAGAAGGCCAACAGCATCCTGGCTTGTATCAGGAATAGTGTGGCCAGCAGGAGCAGGGAGGTGATTGTCCCCCTGTACTCGGTGCTGGTGAGGCTGTACCTGGAATACTGTGTCCAGTTTTGGGCCCCTCAATACAAGAAAGACATTGAGGTGCTGGAGCATGTCCAGAGAAGGGCAACAAAGCTGGTGAAGGGTCTGGAGCACAAATCTTATGCAGAGTGGCTGAGGGAACTGGGATTATTTAGCCTGGAGAAGAGGAGGCTGAGGGGAGACCTTATCGCTCTCTACAACTCCCTGAAAGGAGGTTCTTCTCCCAAGTAACTAGTGGTAGGAAGAGAAGTAATGGGCTTAAGCTGTGCCAGGGGAGGTTTAGATTGGATATTAGGAAGAATTTCTTCACGGAAAGGGTAGTCAAGCATTGGAACAGGCTGCCCAGAGATGTGGTGGAGTCACCATCCCTGGAAGTGTTCAAAGAACATGTAGACATGGCACTTTGTGACATGGTTTAGTGGACATGGTGGTGTTGGGTTGATGGTTGGAATGATGATCTTAGAGATCCTTTCCAACCTTAATGATTCCTAGTTTTTACTTTCATTAAAAAATAATCCAGCCACCAAGCCAGGAAACACGAAATTGCTACTCTGCCCTTAATTGGTTTAGTGGTGGACTTGGTAGTGTTAAGTTAATGGTTGGACTGGATGATCTTAAAAGTCTTTTCCAACCTAAAGGATTCTATGATTCTATGATTCTATCTGTTCTGTCCTTTATACTGCAGGGTATTAAATTTTTTCATTTGTCCCCAAACTGATTTCAGTAATTTGTGTTTCAGTAAAGCACAGCTTCCAGAAGGAATGTTACTTTTAATTCAAAACTCTGGAAAAAAGAAGGCCAATTCAAACACCTTGTTAAATTGTTCTGGCCATTGCATGAAGTTGTAAGACCTGAACCCTTCAGAACACGAGTATCTCCCTGGAATACTCAAGTACAAGAGATCCCTGATATCTCACTGTAAAGAATCACATTTCTAACAGCAAAGCAGTAAATCCAATAGAGAGTTCTAAAAGCAGCCTGTCATTCATTTTGAACATGAATACTTTGTTAAGTGAAGAGGTTGGTCATTTCCTGGCTTTCTGAAAACAGGTGTTTAATTCAGCTGAAAGTATTTTGAAAACTTGACTTTCTTCCCAAGATCCGCAAGTGAGTTAGCTATGTAACGGCAGTTGTATGATTACAGAATGTATGTGACAAGGGTAACCAGAGCAGAGTGTGAAAGGTTAAGCCAACTTTTCATGTATAAAACTTTGCTGAAATCAAAAGGGCTATTCCAATTTGACTGTGTATTTCTTACTCTGTATTTCTGAACCATTTCACCTTCTCTTTCACAGCTTCCCTATCACACAGGCATGCTTTATAAGCCTAAAAGAAGATAGGATGAATAAAGCAGATGCATTTTCTTACTTCAGAGAGAGACAAATATCCCATCTGTTTCATACAAGGCTAAGTAGGATTTTTCTGAAAGCTACCTACTAGGCAAATGTCTGCTTCACTTTTATTTTCACTTTTGACTACATATCTGCTTCAAATTCAGAATGCTTTTCTTTCAACATGTTTTCCCTTAAGGTGTTCAAAGATGTGAATATATAATCAATGCCAGTAATTACACAGTATATTCTTTTCAGAGAAATTTTGTGAAGAAGTAGCAAAAATGTTCTTCCAAAAGTGAAAGTATTAGATATAGACAACACCATTAATTCAATTTTGCCCAGTTCTTTCTTCCTAAAGCTGTCACATTTCCAATAGAGTGCCTAAGTGTTTGAGATGTTTTGTTTTACTGAGAAGAAAAACTAAACAAACCAAAATGCAGAGTTACTATATACTATTCCCAAAAATACAAACTGCTTCTGAATTGGGTCAGACATTTCAAACATGATAAAGTGTTTGGATACTTACTATTTACAGTTGCAGAAGGCTCCTTCAGAACCTCTAGAAGCTGTTTCTACTTTGTAACCTTGGAGAAATTTGCAAAATGATCTTGAAGTGTCAGTTCACATAAGGTACCAGGTTACAGAGAGGATCTTCTTCCTCCAGATTATCCTGCACATGACTCCGTGATATCTAAGTCCTCATTTCTCATTTTTACAGATCTGGAAACATAAACCTTATGGCTATCTACAACAGAACAATGTCTCAAGCAGCTGGTTAATGGAAAACTGTGAAACTGTATTTTCTAGTCTCCCTCCTGAGCAGCCTGTCCAAAGGTCATCTTTTGGGCTTTCCTTCTGCCACCAGATTTCTCAGAGAAAGATGACTGTTTACAAGTAGTCTCATTGTTTGTTTAAAATCAAGTTTGTTTTATTTAAAAAAAAAAAAAAATTACAGAGACATCGACTAGGCCCAGAAATATTGGACTGAATAATGAAAATAATTTTGAAGAATCAAAATGCATTGGGAAAGTGAAGTCGCCACAGTTTTCCAATGAATATATTTCCAACAGAAATTATGAAACAAGATTTCATTTATGGACATTTGTCTTGTCCATATTTTGATTTTTTTTTTTTTTAATTTTAACTGGAAAAATTAGTATCCAGGTTTTTCATACAGAGAAGTGATGTTTTTCTATATGCATACTAAAGCTCTTTTTCTTAGCTAGTCACATTTAAGTAACTAACGTTATTATCTTTTTTACTGCCTGTCAATCTTTTTTAAAGCTGTCTTTTCTCTGGTATATAACAAACTGTGAAAAAGCTTATCTATTTATTTATGAGCTTACTGATCCTCTCACATTTTGCTGTAGAACAGGGTCTTTTACCCTTGTTTTTCTGGAATTTTCCCCATTTCATACCTTAGTCATTTTCACTGTGTATCACAGTGGTTCTTGATCTGTGGGGTTTTCTGAAATGCCGATTCACCACTTTGGGGATAGCATGACAACTTTTTCGCCATCATCAGTTAGGAATCATTAGGAAAAATCATCAAATGACCTGAATATTTTAAATGATCAAGCCTAACATGCCTGAAATTTTGCATTAACTTTCCTATTAAGGCATAAAGCAACATGATAGAAAAAAAAGGTGGAAAGTGTTGCCTTCTGACTTCTCAACTTCAGCAGCCTCTATGGAAACAGAAATACTGATCACCCAAAGCACTGCTGATTTCATTTTGGAGTGATACTGAAGACTGATCAATTCCTTTACAACAGTGTTGCTAGAATACAAGAAATTTACAAGCTATGATATTGTTTTTCATTGTAAACTAGACTGAAAGCCATCTGGGGCCAATTAAAGCCTTTTATTTGACTTTAATATGCCTAGGATGAGGCTTTGAAAGAGGAAAATCAGGTACATAAGAGTTAAGTTAAATTTTCCAAAGATACTCTTCAAATGTAAGAATACATGAGAGAAAAATAAGGGAAGAAAATTGTTCTCTTATGGTTGTGAGGAAACCACTGACATTTGCATGCTTACTTGTGCAACCTTAATATCCCCGTCACAGTTTCAGTATTCAGTTTCATAAGGTTTTTGCTTTCATATATGAATTTCAATGCCTTTATAAGAGAGTATACTGGCCATCCTGTACTGAGAAGTAGCTCATCCATATAATTGGAAACTTGAAGCAGCTTTATTAAAGAATGTGTTCTTACTGAAGAAGACCAGTACACTAGAGTTAAATCCAACTCCTAAGAGTTAGGAAGCAGGTTTTTAAGATCCTGGCTTTCTGCTGTCCCTTCAAGTGTAACTGCATATACCCTTCTATGCATACATAAAAGATGATCATGCTGAGTCAAACTAAAGATTTGTCTGGCACAGCATCCTGTCTCTGAAGTGGGCAACAAAAAGTGCTCAGGGAAAGAATATAAGAAATTGTCAAATATGGATTCTCAGGTTCTAGGAGCTAGTGCCTTAAGAAGTGTATCTAATCCCTTTTTTGTCAGTTTTGTTTTCTAAAACTTTTTAGAAAAATTAATTTCTACAATTAACTATACATTGCATGGAAAAGGGTTTTTTCCTGTTATAAACTTCTTGCATGATAAAACAGTGATGCCCCAATGCATACAATCAATCAATTGTGATACTAATGTACAGATGTTAGCATTTGGAAATTTTCATGCAGGTGTATGTACATGGAAGCTTGGGCCAATTCCCCATTGGAAACCAAGCCTTAAATGTGCATTTAAGTGACTGCTCAGTTATAAATTCAGATATACATATAAAAGAGAAGATTTATTAGCAGTCTCATTATGTCCCTGTCCTACAGAAGCTGACTGAAATGGCAATGGTACCTAGGCAAGCGACAGAAACACTCATGGCTATTTTTTCACTAAATATATGGGTGTTACTCCAGTTACGTTAGTGAGAATTATGTGTGCCTATTCAGAAGGAAATAAATCAGCCTGCAAAGTACTGACAGTGCGCAGGTGTTCCCGCTTTTAATTTTTTTCTCATTAAATTCCTCATTTGTAATTTTCCCATGTATTCGTATCCCTTAGAGCTCTCAGCTTAACATTTTTCACACACTGAATCCTCACAAGCATTTATAACAACTTGATTCTCTGGTAAATAGTCTGTATTCCTTAAGAAAAAGAAAAAAGAGAGAAAAAAAAGAAAAAAGAAAAGGTAAAGGCAACTGTGGAGCAATCTAAAGAACAAATGATAGATCTCAGTGTTTCCATCTGCAACATTTTGTGGGAAAGTGTCCTCTACATGTACATAAACTATATAACTTCTTTCGTCTGACAGAATAAGATTTTGAAACTGAAATGGAACTCTAGTCTGTCATTCAGTTATTCAGATTATTTGATATTGCTCAGCCTCCATTCAGCCCTCCAAATTAAGGCAAAGTCTCCATCTTTCAGATTTTTTTCTGCATGACATTTTTACTGTCTGGACCTTCCAATCTATCTGTGCAATGAAAACACATCCATACCATCTCATATTCTCTCGTGTCATCTAGAGGAAAAATGGAAGAGAGTCTATCTAGTTTATTTTAGGAAGGCTGTGCCCTTCATTAATATAATCTTTTCCTGTTTATATCCAACCAAAATTCTGAAAAGATCATTTTCTTAGTTCAGAGATTTCCATATAGTGCTAGTCTTACCAGTGGGGGCACATGGCCTGCTTCAGTTTGGGTTGCAGAAGGAATCTCTGTCTCCTGGTTTCAGGTGCTAAGTATTGTGGCAAATGCCTCTACATAGGGAGTTTCTCTGCGAGATCTGCATGTATCCAGCACTAGCATGAAAGCAGCTGGGTCCCTGGTCTGAAGCACATGCAATGCCTAGTGTAGGAATCCAGATAGTGTCAGTGTGAGCAGATTGCATAAAGCAAGAATGAAGGAGATAACCTGGAGTAGGCAAGAGGATGGAGTTATGCCCCAGTATGGTGTACCCAAAAAGATGCTTGGCAGCCAGATGAGAGAACAAGATGTGCCAAGAAATGCCTAGTCTGCCCAGAACTCAGACTTTCTGCTACTATTGTCATTAGTCTCACCTGCGACTTTCTCTGCCAGTGGTACCAGTGTAGCTCAAATGAAATAACAGTTGTTCTGACCTGCCAAATGTTTATATTGGCTCCTTTATCGCTATCTCAGGTAGCAGATGTGCAGAAGTTTCTTGTCTTAATTTTAAAAATCCTTCAAAGCCTCTCATCTTTCATTCAGTATCAGAAAATTATTTGATTTCCATATCACAGGCCTCTGACTTCCAAATGTTGCCTGCTGACTGCATTTTCAAACAAATGTGCTGATAGTCAGTCCTTAGCAGTGCAAGCATATTTTGCACTTCACACTTTTGCCCATATTGGAGTTAACAGGAACAATGTCACATCATAAGTCTTAGGCATATGGCAGAATTCCCATCTCTCTTTCTCCTCAAATCAAGCTTGAAAGTGTTGTTTAAAGATATGATTTCTTACAAGCAGAATTTTTGATCCATTTACATTTAAGGTGCAGTTAGTTGATCATTTTAGGCTTTGAATTGTTAATTTAACAATGTTTTAGTGTGGCATAAATTGTTTATGCACTTAAATTTTTTTTGCAAAATTCTAATCTTCATGTGATAATTATATTTATTCTTCTAAAAATTTGCTTCTTATAAGGATATGATACTAATGTTATATTTAAAAGAGGTAACAAACTGATATGACAATAAGACTGAAAACAAAATACTACGCATCTTAAATACGACAGAATCTCATACTGGGATTCCACATTCAAAGCATACACTGCCTTTTTTAACAATTCTACTAACTTACTAAATATGACAGGTACTTCCACATACAAGAAAAGCATTCTGTCATATTACTACATTGTTTTTTTAAAACTGTGTGTCCTCTGCAAGCTGTTAAGTAGGTAACTGGCAAAATAAATTTTCAAGCAACTTACTGGTACCACAGCACTGAGTCTCAGAGTATCATAACTTATGAAATGAAGAAAAATTTTTATTGCTTTTACTATAAAACACAGCTGATTTTAGAGTCACCAACTAGTTTCATAGATAATTCTTACACGATAATTGTCATCTACATTACTATTTATTAGATTTCATCATTTCAAAATTTATCTAGAATGTAAGGGAACTTTACTTGTTAATCAGTTCTTGGTAAAAAAAAAACAACTAGAGCAAGTTAAAAAACTACAGAAAATCATATTAACCTAGGCTGTTGATTTTCTATCAAAGCCAATAACATCTTCATCAGCATTACAGCCATTTTGTTGTATTAGTTTCACTGGTAGGATGGTGAAATTAGAATGTAATGAAGAAGTTTATTAATGGACAATTGCAGCCAATTATCTAGAAAAGCAAAGTAGATAAATGTTAGAACAAAACAATCATTTTATGATTTCAGCTTATGTCCTTATTTCTGTGACAATTATATCCTTCCTCCATATTCCGTATTTGTACAACCAAAAGATGGCAGTACTTCATCAACAATTCCTACAAAGTTGAAGTTTATCCTTAGGTCATCATTTATGATATGTGAAAGCTTTAAGAAAATGCAGTTTTACAAGATATCCAGTCTCTCTCTGATCAAATTTCAAAGGGAATGAAAGGGGTTCCAATTTGTTTTTAAGGTGTTTTGGTTCTCTGACATCTTACAAAACTTACTTGATTAATATTCTCTGTCTCACTTATCAAACAAGATTTTGTAGAATACTTAATAAATATAGATCAGTTAAGTCAGTTTCTCTTATTCTAAGATTTAACAAACTCAGGCAATTCTGTATCTGGCAGTGACTCATCATCATAACTTTATAGTCTTTCCTCAAACTCATGATACTACAACTGATACCAAATCTTTTACCATTTTAAATAGAGACCAAAGACAGAAGTTTAAAACTTGGTATTAACCCAGTGATGTAATTTGTAGTCTTTTCCTCTATTTTTAAAGAAAAGAAGCCAAATTTTTTTTCAGAAAAGCCAAGTCTCAGGTATTATGTTTCTGCCTTTTTCCATGTTGTATTTTCCTCGGAACACTTTTTTTTCATGCAAAAAGTTGTTCACAACAGTTCTCATAAACATTTGGCAGATTCTATGCTAGTGTTGCTCAGCATGTCTGCATCATAAACATGAAACAGATCTATGCTATTTATCATGACCCTAGATTTGGTTTATTTTTATGATGCTCCTCAGAAGTACATTCTATTTCATGTAAAACGCCTTTCTGTAAAAAAGAAAGTAATAAAATACCAATCCATATATTTACAAACTAATGAACAGCCATGTTAGAATCAATTAAGTTGTTCTGTTGTAATCCATGTATCAGAAAAGAATTATATTTACTTTTAATCAATAGTGTTTCGTGTTCTGATGGTTTTGTTAGAAAGTTAATTCAGCCCTCTATGCTTCATTTATTCTTGCTTAAAATAAGGATAATGATACTAATACTTTATAAATAATTTTTGAATTGTACCTATAAGAAAAGATATGTATATATATAAATATACATACACACGTAAACACAAACAGGCATGCAAATAGGAGCTACATATTATGAATAGTATTTTATATATTTCAGCCTCAGTGTAATCATTGTTGTGATCTCAGGTCTATATTTTAGAAATTGAGTAATGTAGCCTAATATTCATCATCTGTTAATATCCTTAAGAAAGACAGGTATAAACATAGAATTCTTAGACTTCTTATTCCTTAAAGGTGAAGTATAACTTTTTTTGAGTTTTTTTTAGAAGTGATAGCCCAGAAATGCCCAATGGACTGCACATCAGCACATTATGTCCCTATACCTAAATATAAATTCAATTTTTGAAGACAAACATCTCACTTTTTTGCTAATGTGACTTTATGCACGAGAGGATATGTACAGTGGCTTGAGAGATCCATAATGCAGTTTCCAGAAGGTGCTACAATAGTATTTTTTAATAAAAATTAGTTTTCTGCCAGCTTACGTGGTTGGCTATCATAGAAAAGCAGCTTTTGGTTATTTTGGTTGCATACCAACATTTATATTTGCTCATCAGTCTATATTCACAGCAGAAGTGCCTATTTCACATCATGCAAATCCCTGGGGTTCTGCCCCTTGTGCTTTTAACAGGTGTATGAACATATAATTTCAATTAAACAAAACTTTATCTATTCAGGACAAAGTAGCTTGTTCCCAAGAAGAACTTACCACTAGAAAGTCAGCATCTTTTATATGAACAGTTTCTTCTATCAAATGGTGATAATCTGGGAAAAAAATAGTTTGGGTTTTGCCAAATCTGTTCACAGTCTTCTGGGGGATGAAAATTTTAAGGGTAGGCTTGCAGACAGGAGAAAGCAAAGGAGAAAAAATGCCTCTGTTTCTTCAACAGCCCAGTACTTAAAATGTTACAGGCTAATTGATAAGTACTTTTTTAGCCTGGGGAAATTTCAGTTCATGCTCTCTTTTACCATATATCTGCTATAGATAAGACCGGAACAAAACTGTTCAAGTTTACTTTACTGAAGTATCTTCTAACAAAGATTCTCATTCAAAAAAGCCTTCTAATTTCAGATGAAATTTTGAATCT
Organism: Pelecanus crispus; assembly: GCF_030463565.1. Taxonomy (NCBI): domain Eukaryota; kingdom Metazoa; phylum Chordata; class Aves; order Pelecaniformes; family Pelecanidae; genus Pelecanus; species Pelecanus crispus. The sequence goes on along the minus strand of NC_134646.1, from coordinate 65,090,829 downwards.
AATACTATAGAAATCAATTTCTAGTAATATTTTCTAAATAAAAAAAAAAGACATGACTTTGCACTTGCTGATGGCAGCAGATTCCTCCTATACTAATTATTTTTCCTCCTAACCTGTATGTGATCTATGACGCTTTTTATCTGAGCAGGTTCTTAGAATCATAGAATCATAGAATGCCTTGGGTTGGAAGGGACCTTTAGAGGTCATCTAGCCCAAACCCCCTGCAGTGAGCAGGGACAGCTTTAACCAGATCAGGTTGCTCACAGCCCCACCCAACCTGACCTTGAATGTTTCCAGGGATGGGGCCTCTACCACCTCTCTGGGCAACCTGTTCCAGTGCTTCAACACCCTCATTGTAAAAAATTTCTTCCTTATATCCAGTCTGAATCTATTCTTCTTTAGTTTAAATCCGTTATTCCTTGTCCTGTCACAACAGGCCTTGCTAAAAAGATTCTCCCCATCTTTCCTGTAGGCCCCCTTTAAGTACTGGAAGGTTGCAATAATGTCTCCTCACAGCCTTCTCTTCTCCAGGCTGAACAACCCCAACTCTCTCAGCCTGGCCTCATAGGAGAGGTGCTCCAGCCCTCGGATCATTTTTGTGTCCCTCTTCTGGACCCGCTCCAGCAGGTCCATGTCCTTCTTGTGCTGAGGGCCCCAGAGCTGGACGCAGTACTGCAGGTGAGGTCTCACCAGAGCAGAGCCGAGGGGCAGAATCACCTCCCTCGACCTGCTAGCCACGCTTCTTTGAATGCAGCCCAGGATATCTTTCTTAAGATAATGATATTCAATAACTCTCAAGACTTCTCCCAGATTAGATGAATGCTAAAAAAAGTCTAGATATCCATGAGCATACAGTCTGCAATCAAAATTAACTTTCTTCCTAATCTCAGCAAAGTATATCCTTTAGCTATTTTGGATGTCACTTGGATAACGTCAGCATTTAGACATTACTTAAACACATATTTAGTCGAAGCAATATAACTTTACAAAGCATATTATGAAACATTACACTGCGATGAAAATTACTATTTACAAGCCGAGGACTAGGTTTTGTGTTGAATATAACACAAGAAGATTATAATGATGTACCATATGGTAAAGGTTTGTATTTTTATTTTATATTTATACAGGCATGCAAGGGTAGCTTCAGAGAAAAATTAAACAGATCTTGTCTCCTGGCTACCATTTATGTGTACAAATACAGTTCTTGCTCAGATTCCCACTGTCTCACACTTCAGTACACCATACTCCACTTTTGCTTAAATTCTTAGGATATTTTCAACCAGAAGATCCTTTTTCTTGTTCCTCTGCATTAATCATGTCACTTTTTCTTACTTTTCTTGTTCTATTACACCAAACACAACCTGATCACCTTTTATTCCACTGGCCTTGTGGCTTACTCTATTATGCCTTTTCACTCATCAGTGCTACCCATTATGCCAATCTCTATTACAGAGTTAAATTTTCCAGCAAGCATCTCCATGCTTTGTCTCTCACATGACAATGGTAAACTGACACATTGCAAATAAAAATAATAGTACTAGTCAAAATTAATAACAGTAATAATATTATTTATGTCTTTTCACGTATTGTGAAACATTGTTAAAAAGTTGTGTGCAAGAAGCTATCATCAGTGCATAAGAGGCTTTGCTGCAGTCCATGGAATTAAGATGAATACTTTTTAATAAGATATAACAATGTTTCATTTACCTAAACAATAATTTGCAGAGATTCTGGAGTACTCTGTGTAGTGGAAATATCTAGACAATGTAAATGCAAACACATAGTCTGTGTACAAGAAAGCAGAGCTCAGAAGTACGCAGGCTAATGCCGCAAAAAGCCAACTTGACGTGGTAGAGTTTGCGAGCTTGTGATCTGTTTGATAGTAGCTAAAGCATTTCTGGACTTGAGTTGATTCTAGAGAAAATATAGCTGCTTTAACACAATGCTACAAACAGGTTACTAAGTCCCCTGGATTCAATCTAGGTGCATTGTATTTAACCATCTACACCATGGCGTGATTTTTTCTCCAAATTCAATTACTTTTAAACAGATAATCAAGTGCTGATTCTATATTGACCCTCTGGTTTTAGTGCACTGTTGTGACAGAAATTCTTTTTTCTGCTTCCAGTGTTTGTGTCTTACTTAAGCCTTTAACAGTGGCAGGTTGTATATGGGCCCTTTAACCTCTTTGTGCTTCTGTTTCCTTGTTAAGGGAAATAGATTTAATATTGCTTGTAAACTTCGTGAGTAGGTGAAGATATAAGTCAGTATTACTAAAAATTTGTGAATTGCTATGGCAACAAAACCCATCAGAACACTATAAGTAAAGGAGAGCTAGGCAGGATAAATCCAGCCTAAAGACATCAAGCCATGTCTTTTTCATGCTCGCATCTTTGTAATGTCTCAGTGGAGAATCTAAATCAGCTGACTTACAGCAGCATGGAATAACCACAAGTGTGTCCTACTGAACTGCACCATCTGTCCACTGCATCACTCCTATTGTCCTTTTCAAGATCAGATTTTATCACTATGACATTTAGTTACTTCTCTTGTTTACTCTTACTTTTTTATCTCTCTTCCCTTTCTTTTTTTCCTACTATGCACAAATCAGCTTTGATACTCCAGCTGTAAGAATAATCCTACCTACCGTATAATGTTATAATTATAGTCTGTGCTCTGAACTATCAATCAGCTCATCAAGACCATTATAAGCATTAAATGGAGATGTTTAATATATTTTTAGGAGTCTTTTAGCTTTTCTGATGTATCTATTTTTGAGAAGATTTTAAATTCTAGTCTGAGAACCAGAATAGAAATATTTTGAAATATCTCATTTTTAAAAATTTAGAATCAAGAAGGATAAAAAATGAATAGCTATCATTACTAAATTTAGAAACAAATTTTAATTGAGGCTCCTTTTCAATATATCCTCAGTTTTAATTAATTGAATAGTTTGATTGAAATCCATATTGCTACAAATGGATTTTCTCACTCTCTTATTGGTCCTTTCAAAGAAAAAAGGAAAAAAAAAAGCAAAAAAGTCTTGAATGTTGATACTCTTGTCATCTGGTTTGCTTCAAGATTTGTTTCAAGTTGTTTTCATTCACCTATATCAGTGACTGCACTGAATTAAAAGTGACTTTACTAAGGCATTGTCCGTATAACCTCAATGAGAAGTTACCTATTGTTACTCACACAATGACATTTAAATCTTTCTTCCCACTTAATTGCACTCTACCTATGAGCATCAGCCTTCAGATAGGTGCTAAAATGCTTTTTATCCATGACCCAGTTGCTAAGGGATGTTCTGGAAGTCTGGAGAAACAAAAACATTCTCTTTGTTGGCCCTTATTTTAAGAAATATCCACACTGAGCCAAACCCAAGTAGTGGGAATACCTTTGATAAAGATACCTCTTATCCCATTACCCATACTATTTCATGAGGAAACCTACAGCCTACAAGGAAGCTAAAGCACTTTTATATGACATAGTTTTTAGGCTGACTGTTCACAGATAACATAAAAGCAGGTCAGATTCTTTGCTAAAGTAAATATTTTAAATGAATGGAAACACATACTGCCTGTAATTGAATCCTTAAATTACTCTAGCACAATTAAACATATTATTTATAAATATATAGGTGAAGGTGAAGGTCAACCTTTTAAATATTTTAACTGTAAGCAATATTAGATACTAATAAGTTGCGTGTTCATCAGGGTTATTTTAAGACAATTCATATCAGCAGAAAGTACACTATGACACCTGGGAACACAAAAAATTATGGATGCTCAGTCAAGTACCTTTTCCATGTACCTTTAGTTATCTATACAGTCTTTTCTACACATTCCTTTTTAGAACTGTTCCAACCCACAACACATGTACTACAACTACTTCTGCATTAGTAATGCAGACTCTGAGAATTTTTTTGCAGATTTGGGGATTTTTTTGCTAACTACTTTCTGTTACTTTAACGACATATATTTTTTAAAAATTCAGATTATAATCTTCTATCCATGATTTAGGTAAATAAAAATGAACGTGATATATATTAGATTTAATCATTGATAACCATCAAAAGATTTACTATTCCAAGCATTTAGGGTCAGATGGAGTTTTTTTGTCAGAGTGAGATTTTCTATTAAAAAAAAATACCCCCACTAAATATATACTACTTAGCTGGTTTTGGAAATTAAGAATTAAATATAGATTCGCAGAGCTTGTGAAAAAGCAACTTTATGAGTCAGCTTTTAAATTCCTGTAAATCAGCTTACTCATTCAGCTAACTGAAGATCTGATTTTAAGTCATCCTAGACATGATCAGAAATGCTCAATTATTCTTTCAGGAAAGTTTGTGCTCTTTTCACTTTGTCAAATGGCTGTACTGAAGAGAAATGGTATAAGGCATAGTGACATCTGAGAAATTCTAAGTAGCCAGGGATTTACTAATCCTCTTTTAAGAGTACTGAACAATGTGAAAAAGGAAAAGAAAATTAAGAATAGCATTTTTATGCACATCCAGCTCTGTCTGTCTAGATAGAAGTGTGAAGTGGTGAGGATTGCTTAAATGGGATGGAAGAAGGTGATGAAAAGCAGCACGAAATCTATCCACCATGTAACCAATGCAAAACACATTATAGAGCTAAAATAGAAAGGCTTAAACAGTAAATATTTCCCAAAACCTAAAAAAAATTTGCCAAAAAACTTTGTAGCTGAAAAAAGAACCAGTGGGGCATATTAAAATTTATTCCACTTCTTTGATACATCATCTGTATTATCTATCTCCAAACTCTCAATGTTTTGAATGAAAAGACCAATGAGTCCTCTCTAACCACTAACCTCACAGGTTTCTCGCTGTTTCTCTTCATCAATCTGCTAACTCCCCCCACCCCCCGAATTTACTGCTTTAGTTTGAAACTTTACCCATTTCTTGATGAATGAATCTTTAGAAAAAGGAGCCTAACTTCTCTTATCCTATTCAGAAAAGCAGAGCTAAGTTTAGCTGAGCGCTAAATTTAGCTAGATCTGTGAACTATTACTCTCAAGAATGATTCATGTGCATGAGGCCGTTTTCTTGACCATCAGAAATCCATGAGCACTTCTTATCTAATGCAGTGCAGCAGGGCACAGCAGGGGCCAGTGGCTCCCTGGGGGCAAGGAGGCTACCACCAGGGTGGGGAGGGCAGGGCCTGGCAGCCAGGGCTGGTGCCAGTGCCCCAGCCAGAGGCAGGGCAGGCTGGGGGGCAGCCCCAACCCCAAATACTGGACACCTCCCTGGGGACGGGGACAGAGCGGTGTCAGGCCAGGCTGTCAGCCCACACGTAGGGGTCAGGATAAGACCTGATGAGGGGAACTGGGGTGCGACACAGAACTAAGATGGCCCAGCAGGGCCATGGGGATGTGGAGGGGGTGGGATGGGGCCAGGGTCAGGATGGGTGTCTGGGTCCTGGTCAGGCCAGGGCATGGCTGCAGTCAGCTCAGGCTGAGACCATCAACATCAGCTTAAATCTGCTCCTGAGCAAAAGAGGGGGCACTCCCCACTGAGGTCTCTTGACGCACTTGGTCGAGGCCAGCCCTGCCTTGTGTCCAAGCTGCTTCTGAGCCCCAGCAGCTAAATTCCCACAAGCCTAGGTGCACTCAGGCCCCTGAAAGAACAATCACAGGCATTTTCATGTTTTGTATATTGCCACTGCAGGAAAGAGCTGCGACCAGCTCTTACAAATCACTTCAAATCTGTCACGGCTTCCAGAACACTAGAAGGAGAAGGAAGGTTATTCCAACCATATGCCATTTATATAGGGGCAATATATGTGTACCTAAATACGTATTTGCAAGTTTCAGCCAAGTTTGAGAAAGAAAACAATTACATCAAAATTAATTTTTTCCCCTTCTTTCAACTCTTAATAAGGGTAAAAACTCAGAATGTACAAACTGCCTATGTAGACTGAGATATTGTCATATTTAGCATAAATATTATCAAAGCTTTATTAGAACAGTTGTTATCTTTAATTCAGGGAGTTAGTATACCTTTGCGTATATGGATGTATGGAAGCCACTAAACAATGTCTCTTGGATTTCTGCTTTTGTGTTATCAGTACAAGTGCTAGTAGATGGACTTCTGCTAATTTAAGGAAAAATAGGAGCCACTTCTGGTTGAATGGCATAAATGGATAAAGCTATCTTCTATCAAAAGTACACACCTCTTCTATCCCTAATCATGTGTTATCTTTATGAAGCTTTTGACTAGATCAATTCTTTGGGAAAAGAATGTTTACAGATAAAAAAATGGATATTTACATATGAATATGCTCAATATTTTTGTCTATTTTGCAAGTGTTTAACAAAAAGTCTGGTGAAAACAAGGAAAACAACAAAAGAGATAAGCATATATTACAGATTATTTACCATTCTACCACTGAAAATCAAAATTCAACACACTGATCTTTACTTACTGTAAGAGTAGAATGGCTTCAACTGCATGGACTTACAGAAACACAAATATTAGAGGGAATGATGACTGGACATTTCTGACATTGCAAACACTGCAATACAAATTCTAGCAAGTTAGTTCGGTCTTTCCCGCTCATTATGAATTCCCTAAGCTACTAGTAAATTAAACAAACAAACAAACAAAACCCAACTTGAGAACAATTCTTTTTGTTTCTTTGTTTTTTAAGAATTAGTTCCATTTTATGTGTTACTTGCTTTTTATGGCACTAGCAGCTGAGTCACATGAAATGTAGTCTCCAAGCACTCACTCTAAGCAGCTTTCCATTCTACAGTGCAAAACATTAGTACCTGAACTAAATGTATGACTTTTTCTGGCATCACAGATAATCACCACCATTTCTTTTTATTCTTGCTAATTTCTTATACAACATAAAAGAATTACAAGCACAATTTCTCTAAGTGGTGAAATATTTTATTGTCAATTTTGTATTAACTTAACCTACAGTATATGACACACTAATCATTGACTTCTTGGAAATAAAGCACCATGTAGAAAATAGTCATGCTGTGTCAATTGTTTAAAAAAAGATATCTTGTGATAAGAGATCTTAACTTTCACAGTCACAATGTCTTAATAATCATTTCAAGTGCCTCTTATAGATGTTTTGAAGGCTGGCAAACAACTTCTAAATATAGTGTTCCATCTGTAAGTCTCTCTTGTTCTGCAAAGAGTTGTTTGTTCTGTTTTTACAATGCTAGCCAGTTATAGAAATACTATGTGTCGTCTTTATGGAACATTCCAGGCAAAGAATTTTCTTAGTCCGAAGAGTCTGAAATCTAAGAATTATGCACAGAAAAAATTATCCGTTGAACTTGATGAGGTATTCAAAACAGGAGTGGGTGGTGGGGTGGAGGTGGAAAGGATGTTGCTCTATTCTATAATGATTTGAAAGCAGAGCATAAAGATAAACTTTGTTCAATCAGTCCTTCCTCTCTCTTTAAATTTATATTGTGGGATTTTAAGACACTGAGGTGCTGTATATTCAAGTTTTGCTGGACACATTCACTTGACTCCAATTTTCCCCACTGGGGGAAAAACACACACACACACACACAAAACAAACCAAAATCACTTTTTCTCAGAAATCTAGTCATTGGCATGCAAAAGTTTTCAATAAAAACTTTGCTGGGTAAAAAACTGTCTGGATGACCGAGTCCAGAGAGTTGCGGTGAATGGAGTTAAATCCAGTTGGTGACTGGTCACAAGTGGTGTTCCCCAGGGCTCTGTTTTGGGGCCAGTCTTGTTTAACAACTTTATCAACAATCTGGATGAGGGGATTGAGTGTGCCCTCAGTAAGTCTGCAGATGACACCAAACTTGGTGGGAGTGTTGATCTGCTGGAGGGTAGGATGGCCCTGCAGAGGGACCTGGACAGGCTGGACCGATGGGCCGAGGCCAGCTCTATGGGGTTCAACAAAGCCAAGTGCCGGGTCCTGCACTTCGGTCACAATAACCCCATGCAACGCTACAGGCTTGGGGAAGAGTGGCTGGAAAGCTGCCTGGCCAAAAAGGAGACCTGGGGGTGTTGTTTGACAGCTGGCTGAACATGAGCCAGCAGTGTGCCCAGGTGGCCAAGTAGGCCAACAGCATCCTGGCTTGTATCAGGAATAGTGTGGCCAGCAGGAGCAGGGAGGTGATTGTCCCCCTGTACTCGGTGCTGGTGAGGCCGCACCTGGAATACTGTGTCCAGTTTTGGGCCCCTCAATACAAGAAAGACATTGAGGTGCTGGAGCGTGTCCAGAGAAGGGCAACAAAGCTGGTGAAGGGTCTGGAGCACAGGCTTTATGAGGAGCGGCTGAGGGAACTGGGGTTGTTTAGCCTGGAGAAGAGGAGGCTGAGGGGAGACCTTATCGCTCTCTACAACTCCCTGAAAGGAGGTTGTAGTGAGGTGGGTGTTGGTCTCTTCTCCCAAGTCGTTAGTGATAGGACGAGATGAAATGGGCTCAAGCTGCGCCAGGGGAGGTTTAGATTGGATATTAGGAAGAATTTCTTCACGGAAAGGGTGGTCAAGCATTGGAACAGGCTTCCCAGAGAGGTGGTGGAGTCACCATCCCTGGAAGCATTCAAAAAATGTGTAGACATGGCACTTTGTGACATGGTTTAGTGGACATGGTGGTGTTGGGTTGATGGTTGGACTGATGATCTTAGAGGTCCTTTCCAACCTTAATGATTCCTAGTTTTTACTTTCATTAAAAAATAATCCAGCCACCAAGCCAGGAAACATGAAATTATGACTCTACCCTTAATTAGTTTAGTGGTGGACTTGGTAATGTTAGGTTAATGGTTGGACTGGATGATCTTAAAGGTCCTTTCCAACCTAAAGGATTTTATTCTATGATTCTATGATAAACAGCTACTGCACAGACTAATGGCTGGTTCAGTACAGTTGTTTGGTACATATATAGTGCTTTGACACAAGAAAACACACTGCTGATAGTCGTCTTATTTTCTTAAATACCTTACACAGATTTACACAGCTGAAAAAGTTCCACCTGTTTTGAGTTTCTTCCGTGAAAAATACACAGTCTGTTTGTTTTGTTTATTTATTAATTCCTTCTCTAATCTTCAGGGAAAAATCAATTATACATTGTTTTCTGTCTTTAATATTTACTTCCAATTACAAATCCAAGCCAAAACCAAAACTTTCAAAATTTTAAATCAGAGTTTGTATGTGAAAAGCTAACTCACGTTCTGACCATAATGGTACTTTTATTAGAGGTCTCCTACCCCGTGTTGAACACCTGAGTCTGGAGAAGCCAGCTATTTTTATAAAAAGCTAGTGGTGACAAAGTAGTGTCTGAAATAGATGTCATAGCAACAGTCGATGAGACAAAATGGAGTACAGTACTTCATATGATGATTCTTTAATTTACCATGAAGCAGAGTGCTTTTTTTTTTTTTTTTTAAAGGGCTTTTAAATCTCATTATGAGGATTTTGTCTCAGCATACTGCATCAATCAACACAGGTATGCTAATATTACATTACGCATATCTAACAAATGGTTCGGCATTCTACCCCACAAGTGAGGTACCTAGAAGTTATGCATTTTAATATTCAATTTACATGTATGAAAGTCCTTTCAATTAAGCTTTAACTTCCTGGTAAAGCACACAGACCTACAGCTAAGAACTGTAGAAAAACTGTAGAAAAACTGTGAGGTAGAATTATTATTTTACGTTTGTGCTTCAAATATTCTAATTATGTGTACTTGTGCCCACCTACACTGGAATGAAAATGTTCAAAAAATGAAAAATAAACAATTTATGTGTCCAAACCACACAGATTTTTTAACAACTGACATGCAATAAGGTAAACAATAACTTCATACCTTATACAGGTATAGACAGAGAGATTTTGTAATGACCAGTTTTCTAATATTTTAGTAAGTTCATAATGAAAGGTTATTTTAAGGGTTCTATTTAAATGATAAACTTTTCTTACAGTATTTTTTGGGTGGGGGAGCAAACTGGAGGGGAGAATAAAAGTCTTGAAAAGATGGTAAAGCAAATACGTAGTTAAAATACAGGGCAGAATTTTACTACCTATACATACATCAAAACTTTTTCAAAGTTTTGCAGTTTTTACAGGCTGAGTTTTGAATGAGGGATGTTCTTTCAGACAACACCATAATAATTGTAACTAGTAGGAATAATAAATTGTCTAGGTGCATGTGAGTGTCTATGTGATCATATCACAAAATTATATTCAGGTTTTTATGCCTCATCTATTTATACTTGGGTTTTAAGTACCAGCAAGCACATTGTCTAGAAGCTTGTTGTATGATCAGTGTTTTTTAAGATTATTTTGTGGGGTTTATTATTATTTCATGGTGACTTCCAAAAATACTTAAAATACTTAATCTCCTCTTGTGCTGTAGTTCACCTTTTCTTGGGTTTCTTTCCACTACCTCTCATTGGAAAAGTCTAACACATGCTGGACTGATAGTCTTACAAACTGCAAATCCATCTAGTCATCTGTGTCTCTGATGAGCAGGGATGACCTGGAGGTGGTCACAGATGTCAGTGAAGTCTGCAAATCCTTGCTAGTGCTGCCGAGATTGCAAACAAGGAAGCTAGTTACCACCACTAAAAGAAAAGGTAAAGCCGATAAAGGTGTCTTGTGATCTGGCTTGCAATAACCAGTTCATCCCAGCCAAAAAAACATGAATGTTCTTTGGTCAGTACCTATCAGCATCAAAACAGTAAGACAAAAGTAGTGAGTTATCTTGCCTATTTCCATCTTTCTTAGATTTTCATGTTGTGAGGTTTTGGGTTTTTTTTTTCTTTTTCAGCTTTACATTTCAAAGGTAGTAAACTGCTTCACTTTCTTACATTTAGCAAGAGATTATCATAGAAGTTCTCTGTGTAATTTGTCACATAGTTATTATTTACAGGTATGCCTGTCATGCCAGGGCTCAGGCCTACATTGAAGATTTACTGTCACTTTGAGCATTTTTTTATACATGAATCTGAGCTCTAAAGCACTTTGAGACCTAAAAAATATGTATAGGCAATACTAAACTACTTTAACCTATGTTTCATGCTTCACTACAATTTTTATAGCATCCGTGTGTCTAAGGTACACCTGGATTCTTACACTTTAATGAACTATTAACTAAAAAACTGAGAACAGCTGTCCATTGAACACTAAACTGAAGGTAGATATAACACACTCAGCTATTCAGGAGACAACAGGAAGTCAGAAATAGATTATTGGGCCAACACGCATGGTTTCTGTGCCTGATAATGCTGCTTATTTCCATGATCTTTAGCAAGTCACCTTCCTGCTTTCTTATCTCTCTTTCCCTTTTATTTTTTAGTCTATACTGGCTGTAAAAAGTTCAGGGTAAGGAATGAATTTTACCTGATACAATATGGCAGGAATTAGGTTGGTTTGGAGCTTTGGGTTTGGGTTTTTTTTCATATGTTTTTCTTTGTAATATTCTGTAAAACTAATTAGCCATGCCAGTTCTGAAGGAAGGGGGTCTTGGTTCCATGGGGACATAATTTTTGTTAAAGATCAGAGAGGATCACAACCCAGAAGTTTATAGACCTGTGGCTAAGATATGTGTGTAGGACACAGAACACTGAAATCATAACAGTGGTCTAAATAAAACTGAACGTTAAGCCAAAACTGGATTTATAACATCTTAAGTGACCTCTCTATTTATTTGACCACTCTTGTGTACTGTCTCCATTAAAAAGAATGTACGTATGTTTGGAATGTCTTGGCTTGATCCAGATGTGAAGTAAAGATTTTTCCACTTTATTTACAGATATTTGTCAAACAGGAAAATTGATCTCATGCAGATTTAGTGCTACATTTTGCCAAAATAATTGCATGAAATCTCCAAATGCTATTGTGGTACATATAAGGTAATGATAATAACAGCAATAATAGTAACAATGAATTTTCCTTTTATGCACAGAAACAGGGCAATTCTTCCTTGCCTTTAACACATTTCCAAATTAAGTTATCATTGTAAATGTAAAATCTTCATATATTTATTGTTATAATCCAAGTCTATTCAGAAATAACTTCAAGGTCAAATAGAGGCCTATGTCAGCTGTCTACAAGAGAATAATAATTTTTCTTTAGATCAATTTAATCCTGATTTCATTATTTGTTATGGTGATTGCAAAGGAAATTTTATTTTGCTTTCAGAGTAATTTTTTCTGATAAGAGGCAGACGGGATATTTATTAGGAACAGCCAATTCAAGATGAGTAAATGAAGAATAAAAATTTCTACCAGGTTTCCAAGGTCAATGGGAAAAAAAACTTATCCTGGAATTTACTTGATTAGATCTTAGCCTTTATTTCTTCCATCACTCTTCATCTACTCTGAGAATATGCTGATGGTGCAGGTTTAGCAACTTTTTCACACCTTGTCCCTTTGTTGCCTTACTAATCAGTTACTGGGGTGGACAAAAATTTTATTCTCTGGAATTGATGAGGACAGGAGTAATTTGGTCACTGAAGCTCTTCTTTTTTTACTCATGCTCTTTTTCTCTCCTCTTATCTTACTTATTTCTGTCTCCTTATCTTACTTATTAAGGAATATTTTGACACAAGAGATAATGAATCCATTCCTGCTGTGTTATTAATTTTGAATTAGATATTAAACAACAGTTCTTCTGAAGGAAGAAGAACATATAATTCATACTAGTGGATTGCATTAATTCTGATTATGTATATATTTAAAAACAGATGGCCTTTATCAGCTTCTGTAGTGACACGATGTATTTGCTCACATGTGCTCACATGTAAATATGGCTTCCATTGCTGGAGAAACCTTTAGATAATAATCTTGCTCTAGCAATTCCCATCAGCTTTTCTGCCTGCTAGCTCTGGATTTCACCAGCCTAGCATTTTCATTTAATGATCTTCTATTACCAGCTCTTGGCACCATAAACTCTTGATACAAATTAGAGTCAACCTAATAAAGAGCAATCCCCCAAACTGGGGAAAAAATACACAGTTTAAAATATTCTCTCTCCTCACCACTGTTTTTGGCTATAGGAAGCCCTTTTCACTTAGGGTCTAGTTCTTACGCTAACTTTTCTAAGCCTTTCACTTTTTAAAGTGTTCATTAATTTACTTAACAAAAAAATTGTAAGTGACTGTAGTCTGCATAGTCCACCTTAAAGCAAATTACTGGAATTTTTATTAGATAAATTTATGACTTTCATGAAGATATGACTGACAAATGGATCATCTCTTCAAAAAGAAGTAACTTCAAAAGCTGAAAAGAATAGCAGATGAAAAGAAGGTCATTTCATTTGACTTCTCTCAGCAGAAAAACAACCTGTAATGTTTGCTTCAAGCAGTTCATTACAACAACCTCTGAAACTCAGAACAAGAGCATAAATGCACAGATTACTTTGGTTGCTCCCCCTCCTACCCCAATTAAAATGCTTTTTTAAAGGCGTTTAAAATGTGCAAGAGCAAAATTTAGCCCTGGGATAAGCTGGCAGTATCCTCCTCGATTTCAAAGAATGATGGCTAAGATCACCTGGGATTACAGTTTGCCCCTTAGTAATGTGTGGTGATGGAGATGTACACTAGCAATTGTTTGTGTGGATTGCATTGAGTTTACCCTTAGGATAATACAGAGAAGTTGTCTGTGACAACTATTGACATCTCACTTGCACATAGGATACTCAGACGTGCAGAGAATTCTGACCCCCTTCTGTGTTATATCATTTTCATACCGGCTCCCCCTACCTCCAAACTTTTCATCCTATTGCTCCCATTCAGTTTTAAGTTGCCTTTCCCAGTGCATTTCTTTTGCAGCTATTCAAGGTAGAGACAGTTTTATCACAAATAAGATGTGCATCTACTCCTTGGAAATACTCTCAACTATTTCCCTGCTACTTAATGCCATTGACAACAATACACAAATTCCAATTCAATATTTTTAATGTCACTACAGTCAATGGGATTACATGTTAATGTTTTATTAGTTTACTAATTTGCAGCCTAAACAACTGCATTCCACTGGTTTAGGTGGGGTTTTGGGGGTTGGGGGGGTGGGAAGGGGGGGTTGTTTTGTTTGGACTTTCGTTTTGCTTTGTTTTAAATAGCAAATCATTGCTTCTAAAGGATATTGTTAAGACAGGACTTCTGTGGGGTAGACTCATGGAGTTTGGATGGAGATTTCAAAACTACAAAAACTAACTGATTAAGCCCACCATCCTTAAAGGAAGCTAGCTATAAAATCTAGCTGACTTCTTGCTTCCATATCAAAAGGGACGTCTTTAGACTTCACAGTTAGCTGTTAGTGATTTCCCTCTATTTAATTCTTCTGACTGGGAGTTTGAGGAAGACACTATTGAATGAAGTAATATGTTCTTAATTACTAATCCCTCATGGAGACAGAAGTAGACACTTTCTCTTCCTCTGGTTTAACCTTCTGCTGACATTTCAGATCTCAAAAATCTCCTTATGAATATGTAGGAATACTATGGACCATTAAGTTGACTTAACACATCCTAGATTTAACTGTATGCAAATGGTGGAAGACAGCAAAATCCCTTTATTTATGTGTGCTCCTAGAATATGTTTAGCTGAAGAAAATGGGAAAATTTTGAATTGTATACCAAAATAAATTAATTTCCCCACATAATCCTGTAGTTAATGCATGTTATGGGTATGTTTGTTTTTCTTCTCAGAATAAACAGAGCGAAGAGAGAAAAAAATGTTGCCCAGAAGGAAGAATTAGGACTTTGAGTTTACATTTTTATATTACCTACCCTGGTCTTCTCTCCTATTTTTTAAGTTTGACCAAGGTATACAAGACTGGGCTGACACAACCTCATAAATCGCCTCTCATTTAAATGAACAACCAGGGTTTTTTCTCAGTATACTTAATGTTTTATAATCAAATAATTTTTACAGTTGGTGGGCTGAAATGAGTAAGATACTTGCAGCTATAGTGCACTATTTTCAGCACACAGAAACATGATAAAATTATAATTCAAGATTGACTGTAAGTAATTATTCCATTACTAGTGTTAAAAAGAGGTAGTTATTAACAAACTGTACACTTCATAAAAGAAGATACTTTATTTTAAAAAATGGTTACTATGCAGTTCCAAAAAGCTGATAAATCATATTTGATTTATGTCATTAATATTCAAACAATTCCATAAAAAACATAAGCTAATACATATATTCTGCAATCCATCAAGAGCCAGATATATATTGCGTAAATTAAACCCACATATTCTAGAAATTTTATGTGGACAGTTACACAATACAGCCACTGCTATAGTGACTTTGACACTTAAAGAAAAGCGATGTAATAAATTAGCCAAGCATTGAAAGAATCTCACAATACCCTCTGAGTTTAAGTATGCTTCTGTTTCTCTTGTTACATGCCAGAAATTCATCCTGGTCACTTCTGATTACTGTAACAGAGTTCTTAACTTCCTGACTTCTGTGACTGCAGCTCTCCACTTGGTCCAGACAGTTTCTATCTGGGAAACACTTAATTCTGTTTTTTGACAGCTGACAGTGACTGAGGTACCCAGTCTCTCACCGTGTGCATTTGTCAGACTCTTCAGTTAGGAAAAGCTTGTTGGCATTTACAAAGTCATCCTAAGCTCAAGACAGCCTACAGTCTAGTAAAAATAAAAGTGTTCATTCTCAGCTTCCAATACAAACAGCTATGTTCTTTGTTTGTTTGTTTTGATAAAAGATGAAGTTGAAGAAATAAAAGTAAAGTAGCATTAAGACAGAGTTGTCAAAAGTCTTTCAATTCCTCTGTCCATCAGACTTTGTGTATTTGACACTATCATGACACGGGTTCTGTCTTTTTGCATTCCTTGTTTCTGAGGTTACTTCTTAAGTGAGCGCTCTTGTACCTTAGCATCTAGGTTTTATAACTGATTTGCTTTTGAAGTACTTCCGAGGGCTTAGACAGTTTAAATGCTACTGAACTTGATTTTTTCTTTTTTACTAGAAGATATAGACTGGCTACTCTTTTTCGCTGAAGTATGCATGTCTTAATATCTATGGAGACGGAAGTGTCTTTTTATATGTTAAATATCAATTCTTGTACTTGACTGGTCAATTTATGACTATTTAGATCCAGATGGGGAAAAAACAAAGTCTGTCTTTACTGGCTCAGGCACAATTACACATGAACTACAGCCAATCTAGCCTGAGTATGCAGCAATCCTACCCTTGGCAGCCCCCAGCTGCATAGTTCAGTTATTAGTGCTAACTGTGACACTCATATAATCATTTGGTGAGATGTTTTGCTTAGCTGTTCTGGCTGAAAACTAACCACTTTGTTTTACAGGACTGTTTTCAGGCAACTCAGCTATCTCTGAACTAATCTGCTACACAAGTGCAGAAGTGCTGGCACAAGGGAGGGACAGTTATTCCTTGTGAATGGAACAAAATAAGAGTGTTGAAGCAGAACCAAGGGAACTCTGATTGGGTTTGTCTGAAGATGCTGTGAAAGCGCATCCTCATCATACATCTGTCAGTGTGAAGCACCTCCTCTACTGAATCTTGCCCTCTGTATTAGTTTGTACATTTGTTAACTTATTTGATAAAAAAGCTGAGTTAAATACATTTTCATCACTAATAAGCCTCCGTTGATTGAGATTTACACCACTTAAAGTTGACAATGTGCTTGCTGTGACTGATCGTTTACTACCTTTCTTTTAAGGGTACTGCATACCACACGGAACAGTTTATTTGTAGACAGGAATCAAAGCAAAGCACTTGCCTTACAGAGATTTTATTAATTAGGTTATAATCTTTCCTTAATGCAAAATGAATAGACAGAAATATAATCTAGAATTTCCGTCCAAGGAACCAACCTAACATTTACTGACAGTACAATTCTCTACCAGTTGTGACTAGATTTGGAAGAGTTAGAAATCTAGTCATCAGTCTTGTTGACTGGATCATTCTGACAAGACAGACTCCACTCCCAAGAGTGTGATGTCCGAACTGAGAGGTGTTGGGACTTTTTCTAAGGCTTTTACCTTGCTTGTTTTAACATAAAGGTAAATTCAGTCTTAAAAGTTGCAATAATTTTTGAGATAATTTGAAGAATAAAAAAGATCTGAAGAACGTAAAAACTTTAAAGTCCATGGAAATGAACAGTTAAAATGTCTGCATGATTGGAAATGACTGATTGTCTCTTCAAAATTTTGCCAGGATGAAGAAGATGTATTCTCAAATAGTTTCAAATTCTATTTGCAAATAAGGACATAAAATGAAGAATTTAAACTAAATCAGATGTGGGGTGTTTTGTAAAGAAAAAATACCTAAGGAGAGGACAGGATCATAAAGAGACCGAACAAGGCAGCAAATATAGTAGGACTGACACTAGAAAGGGAGACATCAGTAAATTAGCTGAAAAGAGAGCCAGCAGAGGTCAGGGACTCAGAATTCAGGTTTCTCTTACTAATTCCATCCAGATTTCTCTCCTGCTACCCATTTGTTCTATGTCTAAGTCCTGGAAATAAAACTTAGAACATGGATGTAGAATTTGTAAATTCCTGTCATTGCTACCAGTTTCCTTTAGGATTCTGAGCAAGCCCACCATCTACAGGACTCAGTTCATATTCTGAGTGAATAAAAGTGAATAAAAGCGAACACTTTTACATAGCACTGCTCACCAGCAGTATCATAGGTTATTCTGAGAAGCATATTAAGAAATATTCCAGAAACTGTAACTAAATTCAGAAATATCAGCAAAGACATCTGAAAGCATTCAGAAGTTTATCAAATAACAAATTTGCATAGTTATTTAGCCAGTATATCATAGTGTCTGCCCCACACATGAACTGTGACTGTTTACTTTTCTTTGCATAGCTTTAGAATGAATGATATGATATATTTGTATGTAAGGGGAACTTTTTTCTCTTCTTTTATCAAGTCAGGACAAAATTTAAATGCCTCTGTTGATATACACTGAGATAGCACGTTATTGGTATATAGTGTAGTTTTTCAACTAAAAGTTCCATTACTGTTGAGGTAAAAATAGTTCAAAACAAGTTCTAAAATTCTACTCATTGCACAAAAGATAGCCAGTCCTCATCTGCAGATTGTGGCTGATTCTCTACTATAGTCCATCTACAATATTTTTAATAAAATTTTATTTCCTTTATGCCTATTAACATCAATAGTTCTTTGTGGGGGTTTGTTTTGTTTTGTTTTGTTTTGTTTTGTTTTGTTTTCCATAATGGCACCCTACATTCAGCATTGCATGAGAGGTACGGCAACCACTTACTGTTAAACCGTATCAATGTATAAATGCAGTAATCATCTATGTCTGAGAAATACATGTACAAGACAAAGGGAAGTGAACAACTAAAAAATGGAAAATACTATAAACAGACATAGGAGCCATGCCAGAAGAAGAAGCAAGGATTAGCCAGGAAAAAAATTGCACAGATCAGGGAATTTAGAATAAATAAAGAAGAAGCCTCGTGAGTACAAGCAGAGACTAAACACTCATAATGAAAGGGTTTTTATGTGTACAGACCAAACATAGTCCCATGTTGTAATGCACTTGGTCCCACACAGGAACCTGATGTATTCTGGCAATAATATTGCTGAGTCTGTCATTCTGATATCTGAACAGCTAAAGAGAAAAATCAAGTTCAAACCTTCCTGACTCAACAGAGAATTGGACCTACTATGAGGAATCATCTAATATTACATTAAAATATGATGTCTGTTTAGCAGGTGGACTAGGATTTGAGTGGAAAGCTAGAGATATAATTCAGTCAAGCACTGGTGGTTATGCTGACTGTTCAGTTGGTTTTAAGCTTACTCCTAGTGATCGTTACACACATTTACTGTGGTATAAGTTTATCTAAGTTCCTCCTATTCATATTAAGACTTTTCATGAGTCAGCCTATTAGCACTGAGTTTTTATGTGCATTTTATATATAGATTATGGCATTAATTATTATTTCTAGGAGAATGTACTTATCCAAAGTAGTTAAAAGTACTTTCTCCACAAAACTTGAATTTTCCAGGACCTATATGTTTGATATTCACAAGTAGAGTAGTTGTCAAGTGTAGAATATTACCTCTCTTGAGATCAAAGCAGTATTGTGTACAACACATGATAAAGTTTTTCCTTTCAATGAAAAACATATTCATCAATGTGAGGTGAGAATTGCAATATCTAGAAAAAGCATTTTTGGCTCAAACAGATGAAATAATTTATCCTTCACAAGCACTGAATATAAATAATTACTTATATATCCCATCGGGGTAGGGGGAGTGAGTGAGCGGCTGCGTGGTGCTTAATTGCTGGCTGGAGCTAAACCACGACAATTTGTATTAGTAGTACAGTTGTTATTCATTTTAACTCATTAATATTAATTTGAACTAAAGAGTGAGATCCTGAAGTAGCTTAGAAAATATCAACCAGTGCACTGCTTACTACCATGTAACTTTTCTCCCCTTATGCTGCCATAAGTGACAAATTGTATTTTTAATATAAGTAAGAGATATATCTCTGTGTAACATTTGTGTCTCCCTTAATGCATAATGTCTGAGTATCCTGAATTTGGAAAGAATATGAAGTGTTGCAAACAGTCAGTTGGAATAAGGCCATGTCATATTTACTTGCTGGTGTGTGTATCTTCTATTTGTACTGTTTCCATAGTTAGTTTATATATTTATTACTATACCTTATTGAAACTGAGCTGAATCAGTAGGGGGAGCTTTAAGACCCATGAGCCAAAATTGGTTTTGTGTTCTGCTACTAAAGGCTTAAAATGCCTTAGGGCTTCAGTGTTAAACATATTACTCTGCTCAATGAATAGTGGCACAGAGATTTCTACAAATGTATGTTTGTTTCCAAAGCACTTGTAGGGTGCCTATAATCACCTTGTCCTTTGTAACATTGATTTTTAATATATATGGTTAGCCCAGGATATTTTATAACCCAAATGAAAAGCTCCTGGAGGTAAATATCACAAAGGACTAGAAGTGTATAGTTGATGTATCCAGAAATAGAAAATCATTTGTTTAAATAAACTCAAGCTGAGCACAGTAATTGATGGCTTCTTTACCCCCTGAAGTTCCATGAAATGACTGTGCCTTTATATAGTAATTAAAATGTGCCAACAACTATTTTATTGTCTCCAATGGAACTGTCAAGCATTGTTCTAAAAACAAATCAGAGGCAAAGCTGCTAAACATGGTATTATCTGCCATTGTAGTTTGTGGGCTTGTATTAAAAAAAGACCAGATATCACATCATACATATGTCTATTAACAGTGAAGATCCTGAGACCCTCTGTTCCTTTCTTGTGCCTTAGGTAAAAGGTAGTTCATTCCTTTTTCCTAAATAAAAAATCTGTTCTGACTATCCTTTTCTCCTTTAAACTTACCAGGTGCACAAGAACCACTGTCTTCGTATCCTGTGGATAATGTTTTATTTATTAAAAAGGAAAATTATAAGCCAAATTTAAAGAAGTGTTCTGGCTCAATCTTATTTTGAAAAGAAAGGTCTAGATACCAAACTATATCATCAAAATGGTCTGAGGAAAAAATATGTTAGAGATAAAACTTAGTTCTAAAGAATTCTGGAAATAAGCAAACTAAATACCCATGCCCTATACTGATTTAGTTTTCATTTTCACTAAAATGCAAGACTAGAAATGCACAGTGCCTGTATATATCAGCAGTTTCTTTTTCCATGGTGCCTAGAACCAACCAAATGACAAACAAGGAAATTCAAAATTGACTCATGGGTTCTTATTTTTCAGCAAATGTTATTGTACTACAAAAAGTTTTACTTGATTTTAAAACGTAAATGCATTTTTAAGAATTAAATACTTAGAATTATTTTTATTGCTTACTTATTAAAAGCAAAACTTAATTCTCTGCCTGCCAATCATACTGTTGCAAACATAAATCATTTGATACCATCAGGTATGTAGAAATATGAAATATGAAATATCTCTTCCACAGAAAGCACACTGCAGTTGTTAATAAGCCTAAAAATTACATATGTAAAATTTACATACCGCCTTAAATCTTTAACTTTTTTTTTAAGCAATCTTATTACTACTCTGTGTGCCTTCTGTTACTTCTGCAGGACTTACTTCTCACACAGTGAACATGTTTGAATGTGACAATTAAAGAAAGTAATTTTAAAATATATCCATATATTCTTAATCTGTAGAAGTAACGTTATATCACTATACCATTTTTCTTACTTGTAATTTAGAGGATCATGACACAGTATTCAGCTTAAAGTTTTTACACTGACATCCTCCAGTTCTGTTTTCAGTTAAAATATTGTATGTCTTTAGGTACTTAACAGACTCTCATCATAGATCTCAGAATTTGGCTCCAAGTGATTTGTTACGACTTTAGTGCTGAGATCCCAGAACTCTAAGGATATCTCAGAAGGAAGTGGAGTAACTTAAGGGTTTCATTATCCTTTTTTAGTACTTATCTGAGTTTATCTACAACTTTGACAATAAGATCTTGGGGTTTTGGTTGTTAGGTTGGGTTTTTTTAACATCACTTGTATGCTTATAAAATGTTATTGACTGTAATAGATCACTGCACATGCAAGAAAGAATGTTCTATTGGACTGCAACAGGCTTAAAGTTAGCAAATGTGGCAAAAATTCTAAGCAGGATATAACTACAATTGGATTGTTGACGATGTGGTACAAACTTGATATAAGCAAAACAAGTCAGTGTGGAAAAAATGCAGAGAAATAAAATCTCTCCTTAGAGAATATAATAATTTTTCTATCCAGACACCTAATTAAAATATATATGATATTTCCTAGAAAGGTAAAGGGAAGCTTTTTGTTACCAAAAACCTATTGATCTGGACACAGCAGAAAGAAGGATGAACATATCTTAATGTAGTTTAATTAGACTGCAATTTCATTAACATTTTATAATTATATATTTCCAAGCATAATTGACCCAGTGTAAGCCAAACTTGTCTTAATAAGCATTCCCTGAGGAAAGCTAAGCTCACATATAACTTGCCTTTATCCCACCCTGCAGCAATCCTACCACCTGTCTTCACTGAGGCTGAAGACAGAGAATGGGAGGCTGCGCTCCCAGCTGCACATATGCCAAACTTCTTGGCTTCTCTTATTCTTTGTTCTCATTCCATTTGACTTGGGATCTAAAATTCTTCTAAAGTATTGAGTAGTAGTTGTTCATAAAGTTGAAACAATGTGAAAGTGTAGTCACATCTAGTCTCTCCATCCCACATTTGTGCAACTTGCAGGGGAAGGAACAAACTTCACCCATTGATGCTCTGCATCAATTTGTATCCAAACCAGCTTGTGCTAATCAAGAACAAGGAACTAAAAAGGAATAATTTTGAAAGAAGTCCTAATTCAGCAATATAATAAAAGTCCTTTTCACCCTTTAGAATAAAAGAACAAATACACAAAGCAGCAGCAGCTCTGTTATCATAGCTGCCTTTCCCAACTCTGCCTAAACTGATGTATTAGAGCTTCCAGATAGTCTATTTAGGGAAAAAATGCTAAAGAGCTAAATTAAACTGTGACAACTGTCATTTTGCTAAATGGCTTCCTAAGATCTGAGATTTTTCTCCTTCATTTTGTCCCATCTGTG
This sequence comes from Pelecanus crispus, assembly GCF_030463565.1. NCBI lineage: Eukaryota > Metazoa > Chordata > Aves > Pelecaniformes > Pelecanidae > Pelecanus > Pelecanus crispus. The sequence goes on along the minus strand of NC_134646.1, from coordinate 65,068,214 downwards.
ATGCTGCTTGCCATGGAAGTAAGTCCCATCTCTCCTGTGTCCAATGAGCCGGCTGTCTTGTAAGCAGCATTTATAAGGCTAGAGACAATGTGCCTAGCATGTATGGCACTGAGCCCTAAGGTGGCAAAAAACCCCTTTGCCTTTTCTTCTGCAACATATTTCAATGCAACATGTTGTTATTTTTCAATTAAATTTTGTATTTCATTTCTAACTGCTACCTTTATCAGTTTTTATGAAGTTTTCAGAAGCAGCTGAAAAGCAAAGCCGTGTTTCCTAGTGCTTTCCTTTTCCACACTGTTTTTTCTCTTTGCTGCTTTTCTATCTCTCTCTGCATTCTGTTTATTTAAAAAGTATTAGCCTTAGTCATCCAAGAGTCTTTTTTACCATATTGTATTGGGTTTAAGTGGCAAGGTGAGATTGGGCAGGTGTGCTGCAGGGACCGCCCAGTGCCAGACACAGCCCATTCCAGCTGGCTCCAACAAACCCATAGCAGGGCACAACTAAACCCATCATCTAAGCTGGTGGCACCTCTGTGAAACCATGTTTAAGAAAGGGCAAAAAATACTGGACAGAGGCAGATGGAACAGAAAGAGTGAGAAACAGCAGAGGGAGCACCATGATCAGAGAAGGAGGGGGAGGAGGCACTCCAGGCACCTGAGCAGGTATTCTCCCTGCAGCCCATGAAGAAGACCATGGTGAAACAAGCTTTGACCCTGCAGCCTATGGAGGACTACATTGGAGCAGATATCCACGCTCTGGAGGACCCCACACTGGAGCAGGTGGATGTGCCCTGAGGGAAGCTGCAGCCCATGGAGACCCCATGTGCTCCTTGCAGGAACTGGAGCCTGTGAAGGACCTGCGCTGAAGCAGTGTGTTCCTGATGCACTGTGGAAAGAAACCATGCTGGAGCGGTTCTTGAAGAGCTGCAGCCACTGGGAGGGATACGTACTGGAGCAGTTCATGAAGGACTGTATGGTGTGGGAAGGACCCCACAATGCAGCAGGGGAAGAGCATGAGGAGGAAGGATCGACAGAGATTAATTTTTGTGAACTCACTGCAACTCCAATTCCTCATCTTCCTGCACCACTTGGGGGGAAGGAGGTAGAAGAGTCAGGAGTGAAGCTGAGCCTGGGAAGAAGGTGGGGAGGGGGAAATATGTTTTAGTTTTTGTCTTTGTTTCTCACCAACTTATTCTATTTTTAATTGGCAATAAATTAAACTAATCTTCTCATAGTTGAGTCTGGTTTGCCCATTATAGTAAATGGTAAGTCTTTAGCTTGACCCACAAGCTTGTCTATCTTATTTTTCCCCCTGTACTGTTCAGGAAAAGGAGTGAGAGAGTGGCTGGGTGGGCAACTGGCAGCCAGCCAAGGTCAACCCACCACACACACTGTTGTGATTCTATGTCCAGAAATGCAGGGCGGGGAAAGTATTCAACAGCCTGACATTACTACAAGCATGCTGTGTATTTTGCTCTACAAATTATCTGACTGGTATCGCTCTTCATACAAGTAAGTATAACAAGGAGTTATTTCTTCATGTTTGTTTTCTGGTTCGCCTTGCCTTCCCTCACTCCTCTGTAAATTTTGTACAGCCAGAAGGAGAAGAAATCTTTATCAAAAGCTTGTCTTCTTTCTTTCCTCCTCTCTTCTTTCCCTTCCTTCCTTCCATCCATCCTCTTTCTCCCTCTGCCCCTCTACTTTTTCTTCCTTCCGACATTGCTTTTTCTTCCTTCCTGTGTCTATTCTTTCTCTGTATCTTTAATGAAAAAAATTAAAGATCTTTAATGGTGGCTGTTGCTGTGGAACTAAATGGCCACACCATCTATTTGGAAAACACTGAACATTTTTGTAACATTTCTAGCTGTTTAGTATTTGATAACATTAGGGTCAAGTTAGAATCCTGGATGTTGTGTCCTATGTATTCCTTTAAAATTAACAAAACAAGTCTAAAATTAAGCAAAAGGTGCATGGGTTAACATCTCCCATTACAACAAAAGATAATTTTCCCAAAATCTGCAAATATTTTATCTGAAGCATTTAGAACACTGGGGAATGTGAAGTTTCTGATACTTATGCAGTTATTAAATAGCTCTTTTCTGCCCTCTTTTCTTAAACAAAACCATTTCCTGAACACCTGATTGAATTTACTGAAAATAACTAAACATAGAGAGGAGAAATTGAAAGGATACATTAAGAACTTTTGTTACTGTACTGAATGCAAAATACAGTCACTGGAAATAAATCTAAAATATATGCTGGAAACAGGAGTCAAATCCAGAATGGAGCAAGGAAAGCAACAGTCCTTGATTATCTGCATTATAAATAAACTAACCAAAGCTACAGATAAAGTGATCTAGAAGATGGGTGCTCCGTTATGTTAGTAAAAACTAATTTGTCTAAGCCTCATGGCAGAGAGAAGCATGGAAGCCCTTACGCAGCTGTAAAATGGAGTTAGTATGTTCATATGCTGGGATATAGCACTTTGCACACATTTGTTCCCAAAAGTAATATAGTTAATGCAATGCCATGCCAACACTGATGAACTGTGCTGCACGTGGTGCTGGAGTTAGCACAGTCTGTGCTGGCTTAAATGTAATTGTATTTCTCTGCATTGCACATATTACTTTTTTTTACAAAGCAAGCTAACCTAGTTCAAGAACAAAGACAGCAGAAAATGAAATTGCATATGCATAAAAATGTGCAGGTCAGCTATCTGATTGTGAAGCTAACAGCAAAGAAATTCAAACTTCTCTGCTTGGAGATAGTAAGCATGAAAATGTATGCAAACTGTCCATCGCTTGAGCCAGTTCACCTTCCTTTAATTGTGCTGTAGAGTTTAGTCCAGGAATGCCTATAGATCATTTTACACTCTAACTCAAGCCTGATTCAGAAAACCACTTTGCTAAAATCCTAAACCAAAGCAAGGAGTCCTATATTCCCAGGTCCTGAAATTCTCCAGAGCCCTTAGGGTCAGTAGGCTGCAGACTACTTTATTTTGGATCAGCATGACTTAATTAGCCCAAGGGGCTCATTGATTTCATAGAATTCTCATTTTTGAGCTTTTATAGGTGTTTCTGCATTTTTCTCTCTGTTCAACTCAACTGTTACCACAATCTTTCAGCTTTGGGAAAAAAAAATTCTCTTTCTCTTTCTGTCATCTCCAACTTCTGGATTTCAAGATGGTGACAATAGAAGTAAGAAACAAACTTACAATGGGCCCACACTATTTAAAAGATTCCATTAAGCACTTTTATATTATTAGTAAGTAGCTGAAAATTAGAAATAATGTGACTATTGTGATGGGTTGACCTTAGCCAGCTATTAGATTCCTACCCAGCTGCTCTCTCACTCACAGGATGGCGGAGAAAATAAGATTAAAAAGCTTGTGGGTTGAGAATAAGACAGGGGGATCATTTACCAACTACCAGCACGGGCAAAACAAACTCGACTTGGGGAAAAGTAATTTAATTTATTACCAATTAAAATAGATTTGGATAGTGAGAAACAAAGACAAACATTAAACTCTTTCCTCCACACCCCTCCCTTCTTCCCAAGCCCAGCTTCATGTTTTCATTCCCAACACTTCTACTTTTCCTCCCTGAATGGTGCAGAGGGATGGGGAATGGGAGGTTGCAATCAGTACATACCATTCCTCTCTGCCGCTCCTTCATCCTCATGCTTTCCCCCTGCTCCAGAGTGGGTCCTTTCCATGGGTACAGTCCTTCAGGAAAAATCTGCTCCAGCACAGGCTCTTCATGGGCCACAGTTCCTTCAGTAAATATGCACCTGCTCCAGAAGGGTCCTCCCCCCAGACTGCAGGAAAATACCTATGCCACCATGGGTGCTTCCATGGGCTGCAGGGGAATATCTGCTCTGGTGCCTGGAGCACCTCCTTCCCCTCCTGTTTCTCACTATTCCCACCCCCAACTCAAGAAAGACTGGAGATGATCAAAGGCCTGGAGAACCTGACCTTTGAGGAAAGACTGAAGGAGTTAGAGAAGAGAAGGCTCAGGGGGAACCTCATCACAGTATTCTAGTACTTAAAGAGTGGCTGCAGAGAGGATGGAGACTCTCTCTTCACAAGAAGCCACATGGACAATACAAGGGACAACAGGTACAAGTTGCACTGGGAGAGATTTCATCTCGACATAAGAAAGAGATTTTTTTTTCTATAGTGAGAATAATCATTCATTGGAACAGCTTTCCTGGGGATGTGGCAGAGTCCCCATTGCTGGATGTTTTAGAGATGCAATTGGACAGGGTGCTGTATAAACTCATCTAGGCTCTTTCCCACAAAAGGCTGGATCAGGTGATCTTTCCAAGTCCCTTCCAGCCTGGGCTATTCTATGATTCTGTGATGATTGATCTCTAAAAAAACAGTGGATCATCAGCTGATAGTCAATATATCTCAAAATTTCGCCCTATACCCCTTTAATAATTACATATTTGTATACCTGGTGTTCTTCTGCAACTATCTGGACAACTCAGACAGTTCAACTGTTAACACAACAAACAGGTGAAACATTAGGAACACTGCATGACAAACACTAAGCTCTTGTAGAAGCTGTTGCTTTGTATCAGATGTTGGGGTTCACCAGCAATATTCAGGACCACCTGATTAAATTCACAGTTCTAGTGCAGACATTTGAAACAGAAAGTGCTTTTTCAAGGGGTTCAGCAATGAAAGACCTCAACTTCTTATGGGAATGTCATACAAAGGGAGCTGAGGCATGTGCTCTGAATCATTCCCCACGAGGAACCCGCCCTTTTCCATCAATTCTGCAGAGATGGGGAGTGGGAGTCATTTAGCCATCTCCACCAGAATCAACTGAGACTGGTCCATTACCTTTACAATGACTTGATTCAGAAAACTATAAACCAGATATTGTTTAGTTTATTTTATAATTGGGAGAACTATCATTGGTAACCTTTAACAAATTGATGTATAGGTGCTGATTTGTAATTTAACAGTAGTATTTGTAGCAGATATTTGAAGAAGTAACATTACATGTATCCTCACAGACAATACGGCACATATATGAAGACGACACCTGTTTCATGGACGTTATTACAGGGAAGGTAAAATGTAAGTGAACCAGAATTTCACAGTTTTATATGTAGCAAGGCTGGGTGAGGAGGAGGAACTATATTTATTTCAAAAAGTTTTGAGGGAGAGTGAACTGGACAAAAAAGACGTACAAAATACGTTAAAGAAAACTATACAATTGGCACTCAAAACTTAAGTTCAGACTCAAAAATCAGAAGAAAGCTGATGTCATATAGGATAGTGCTTGAGACATGTTTTAAGAAAGCAAATATTGTACTTGAAAGAGAAAACACTAAATTATTCCTAATCATTGCCAAAGTTAATGTAATTCTTTTTGCTTACAATAGAGGAAATTTTCAGCATTTCCTTGACTGGAATTTTTTCCAAGGTTAGCTACAGTTAACAGAGTCCCCCTGCACCTCTGATAATAAAAGAGATTGTCTTAGTGCATAATGATTTCTAGGTTACAATTAACCTAATATTACATGCCAAGTAGTTATATACTAGGATCAGTAACGAGCAGGAAATACCTTTCTACAACAGAACTAGGATACATTGATCTACAAATTAACACCACAGACAAATGAAAAAATACATCTAATTTTCTGGGTGTGGCTAAGATATGTTTTGTTTGGAGTATGATTTGAAACACACTACTTGAAATTAAGCTGTGGATCAAGTGCTATGTACTGGTCCTTTCACTTAGGATTAGCTGAAACATATGCAGGTCAGAAGAACTTTTAAATATGCTGCTTAAATGTGGTCTTGGAGAATGTGAGCAGAAAGGTATGATTTATCTGCATGGTGCTATCAGAGGAGAAAACTGAAGCCATCCCTATGACACTTCAGTGATAATGATAAGTCTCTCTCCTGAAGGTCTTTACTTGTTGCTGCATTAGATATGAATCAATGACAACGCCTCTAAATGAGCTTTTGTTCTGCAGATAGAAACTGTGTTGGCCCATTTATCTTACGGAAACCTTTGAAAGTTCATATCACTCCATAGTCTAGATGCACTAGGAACTGCCTTTGCATATGAAATCAGTTGATGTTTCTTCATAAAGAACAGAATAACTTCATTTCCAGATGAAACTTACATTGAAAGACAAAGTGGTTTTGCTTTTTGACCTCTCTGCCTTACTACAAGGCAAGACAGCTCTGAATTTAGTCTGGAGACTATAAAATGTCTTTATTGTGAGAAAGGAATATTCTGGTACTCATGATTAAAAGATTGATTTAAAAGCCTGTACATGAATGCTAATTGTTTTTTGTGATGATACTGATTTTGCGACAAAGGATAATGATGAAGAAGCAAGAGCCAAGCATTACATTCTGTTTGCCCAAGGACAAATGACATAGTGCATACTATGGAAAATGACTGAGTGCTGCTAGTATCTGACATCATGAACCATTATGTATGAAGATAACTTTTTTACTATCTTGCTAGTAATATGTAATAAAGCAGCTACTGAGGTTTCTCAGTGTGTGGACCGCAATTATTATTCTAATGAACCTTTAATCCTAACGACCCCAAGAAACAATTTGGATATTAAAAAAATTAAGATTCGCTACCCATCATAAATTGATAATGCAGCATATAAAACGCTAAACCAGCTTCCATACTGAGAGCAGACACAAAGTTCTTACTGGTCATGAGGGTTAGTATCAGGTTAATCTCTGAGTTGTTTTTCTTTCATGGTACAAGGAAAGTTTGTTCTATTGCCTCCAGGAAACAGTGGGTTGAAATGAAGGACATGAATGTAAAAATGTTAAAGAACATCCATACCTGTTTCAAAGGCCTTTTATGCATAGAAATAAAGAAACAATAGGCAGTAATCGCAGAATACCTTTCTTAATGCAAATGGCAGAGGCTGCAGAAACCTGGTACAAATCTGAGTGACCGAAGGTTACTGCTCTTTATATGATCAGGGAGCTTACATATATTTCCTGCCATGTATAAGTGTCTCCAATAACATGTAAGTCACACAAACAGATGTCCTGCTCTGGCTGAACTGTAACGTATCTAGTAGCCACAAGTATCTTGAGGAGATGAGCAAAAAGAAGAGTTATGCATAGCCCTGGGAAGATCCATATAAGAAATCTTCTTCACTAAGTGAACAGGTTGGGGAGTGAGCGAGTGGCTTTGTGGTGCTTAATTGCTGGCTGGGGTTAAACCATGAAAACAACCAAATTACTCCACATTACTTTTGAAGCAGTAAGGAAGTGTTGCATTGGCAAAGCAGAAAATAGCATACATGGAAAATGAAAAAAAATTTAAGGAAAAAAATGAGTCTGTAAATAAATCATTCTTTGGCTATGGCTGAGGAATCATTAAGTTGATACATCAATGAATTTGTGGCTGCTAATACATTTCAGAATTCTGCATCTTGGAAAGTTAATATAGTGTGATATACCTTATGCTGTAAAATGTGTTAAAAATTGTTGTGAAAGCACAAGCTGTCACAGCCTGAACTGCACTGTACAGAGAGGATCATGGAGGCTCTGTGATTCCCTTGGGCTAAATTAAGGTGGAACGACACCAAATGATCAATTAAACACTTTATTGACAGCAAACACCAACCTGAACTTGGAAAGCACAATCATAGGCAACCCAAACCAGGAAAGCACGATGATAAACAATGTGGGTTTTAGTTCGAATACTTATAAAGCATAACAGTAGGCCACCCAAACCAGAAGAGCACCACGGTAAGCAACATGGGTTCTAATTACTTTACACAGTTTGATTTAGTTTTAGATGTAGGGGATAAGGGGGATTCTCCCATTGAGTCACAAGGTTGAGAATAGACCCCCTTGCTTTCTAAACTCTATTGCAGAGAGGAGTCTAGGTGAGGCTAGGTCTAACCTTAGTCTCAGACTTGGTCAATGGTTTATGTGAATAAGGATAGATAGATCACAAAATTAGGTTGTATAATTTTTAGGCAACCCGAACCAGGAAAGCACCATGATAAGCAACGTAGGTTCCAATTCAAATACTTATAAAAGGAAGGAAAAGGAAGAAAGAGAAGAGAGAGAGATAGCACCACCCTTGGATCCCGCCATGTCGATGACAAACACGGCAGTCCTTCAGCGGTGGGCACCCTGCTCTGGGAGCGCAGGGCCTCCGGCTGCGCCGGCAGCGGGTGGGAGAGGCTGGTCCAGAGCGGGGGCAGCAGCGTGGGGTCCGGGGGCAGCAGCGTGGGGTCCTCCAATGGCAGGGGTACACCACATGGCTCCTTGAAGTTGTGTCTTTTATAGGCCAGTCCCTGCCTCTAGTCTTGCCCCCCTTGAGGCTTGTTCCAGAATTTCTTCATCTTCTACACATCTACACACTGTGTGTGTGGGGGGGGTTGGTCACGAGGGGTCTCTCGGGGGTCTTTCGGGTGGTCGTGAGCCCCTTCCTCACATGAACTCTGCATGACCTTTGGCCATCAGAGGGTGGAACTTCAAATCCTCTGACACTCCTCTGGTCTCCTCACCTGTGGTGCTATGCAGACCCCAGTTTATCACTATGGAGACTTTAACTTGTCTCTCTGCAGACCTTAACTTGCCTCACCACAATGTTTGAGACATTAACTCTTTCACTCCCTGACACAAGCATAGTATGGTAGCTGTGTAGAGCTTTCTTATGCAGCTTCATTGATTCTTTTGTCAGTTTAATAGTTGATTCAAAGATAAGCTTGCCTACATCCTCACATTTGTATTCTTTATTATCTAACTGTATCTATTTCATTGTTTTATTATTATTAAATGTGAATTTATGTTCCTGCATGTATTGCACCATTCAAAATACCAAGAATAACAAAAGTATCTGATTGATTTCAAGGACTTGAATCAGGTCCTGCCTTTGTACTTTTTTTTTTTTTTTACAATAGTTCAGAAAAAAATTGTGCCTTTTTGTATTAATCTCCTTCCATTTCCTGGAGACAATAAAAGAAACTTTCTTTACGCAATTAAATGGAAACAAAGAGATCAAAGAGAAGCATCTGATTTTACCTTCATGAAGAATGAGTTCCCAACAGCTCAGTAAGTTCTTCCATTTTTCAGAGCTGAGAGTTTGCAGTTTAACTGTTTACCAGCTTGGTATCAAAAGGTAAGGACTGTTGATGAAGAAAGATTGGTTATCCTAATTCAAGTGTGTCAAAATGCTGTTCTTACAAACAAAGAATTGTTCTGGATCAAATAAAGGCTATTCTTTTAATTGTTGAATTTTTGTTCCATGCATTTGTACACTTCTTAAGTATGATAATAAGATCCTTAATAAGATCTGATGTATTGTAGCAAGATAAAATGTTTGTTAATATGAGACAGAATTAACTCTGATCTTACTGTAGGAGGGAACATCAAATCATATTAGATTTTTGTTTTTCTTCCTTCATTTCAGTGGTTATGTACTCTGCTTCACTGATTATCAGATTAGTGTGAAAAGAAATATTTCTTTATTAAAAAGGTTGATTTTCCACAAACTCATCATGATGCAAGATATCCCAGTTTGTTATAAAATTCTGAAAAGACAAGTAGCTGTATGGAACAGTTCATATTTTCTAACAGAATAAGCAAGGCACTCACATAAAAAATTAATAAGGAAAATGTTTTAATCTAAAGCAGAAATAGGAGTGTTGAACAAGATATATTTAATCTTTCTACCTCATATAATTTCTTTGTTTCTCTGAACCAGTGAATAAAAAACCCCAAATTATTTGCAACAGATCCAAATTAATTAAAATAGGAGCACAACATGTATATGATTTGGACAAACCTCAGGAAAGTCCAGAATGTACTTTCAAATAAAGATATTTGCACACATATATAATGCATACACTTAGGTGAAACAGTAGAAGTTTTTATTGATGCAAGTCATTTTCTCATATATTCAGGAAAGTACAAAATAAATGGATTTGTCAAAAAGAGAATACCGCATTGGTCTCAAATGTAGAAAAATCACATAATTGATATGGCTTAGAGGGAATATTTTGAAACAAGGATTGTGCTATGGTTGCACAGATACATACATACTGCAATGAAGATTCAGATGCTAACCAGATCCCCCTTGCAATGCAAATACTGCAGTGGAAATTCTCATAGAAGTGATAGTTACAGCAGCAGTAATGCATTGGAGCAGAAGCTGTATGAGGGGGATATTTAAAATGTTCGTTTATAGATTTTTTTTTTTGTTTAACTATAAAATTGAAGATCAAAATTAAAGTTGTACATCTGTAATGCAAACAAATATGACTGCTACATAAATGAGAAGAATAATCTAAAAATCAAGCTGTCTATTCTGCTTTTGTGCAAGGTATTACAAATAGAAACACCAAGGTAGGGTAATATACTTTATATGCACTAATACTGTCTACAGCTTCTTAAAAATACAAACTAATGTTTAAAATGTTTGATATGCAGACAGCAGCATTCACCTTCAGGCAAAGATCAATATTGTGTAAATAAAGTCCAATATGCACACAGTTCTACACTACTTTCTCCAGCAGTTCTTTCTATAATAACAACCAAAAGATGATAGCAAAGGTGCTGTTATAAAGCCTTTTTTGAAAGCTCTTCCACACAAGAGAGATTCTACAGGCACAAGTAGTTTATTAAAAGCTACTTCATGCTAGCAAAGTTATCTGAATTTTCCTGAGCACTAAGGGCTATTACTTCAAAATTTGCACTTAGACATCCTCAGTTCATGTTGTACCTAAAAGGTCAAAAGCTCAATAGAGGAAGGAAGGTTACTTGTTTGCTTGCTTTTTAAATCCAAGAGAGTTAAGTATGAAACAACAAAAAAATCACAGAATGGAAAAGCAGAAATCAGGAACTGCAACAGAAATGGGAAGTGACCACAAGGAAACTTTCAGAATATGATTCCTTGATGCCAAAAAGGGTAATACTGACCTTCTGTTCCCTTCTAACCCAGAAAATTAATTATGTCTACTTTATGTTAACATTAGTGATCATGACAATGTGCAGGGGATGAGTTCAGTCTAATAATCTTACTGAAAGCTTCTCCTTTTCCCCCAGTTAATTTTTAGCAGAATCGTTGAACACTGGGATTACCACATAACTCAATAACTATTAGTTTACACACAGAAGAGGATACGTGAAAAGGTGGGCCATCTCTTTAAAAGGATTGATTTAAAATTAATTGTGAAACTGCACCTACAGGAAAGAGAGATGATTTTTCTTCATCTGAAAGGAAGTTATTAGGTGAAACAAGTTAGCTGAGGAGTCATTCCAACTGTGGAACCCATTTTAAGTATCATCTTTTCTGATGGTTTAAATTACTTGTTCAGCTCAATATAAATAATGATGGAACACTATTAAAAAGAGCTGACATACTCCTAAGTTTTTCTTGGTAGATAAAACTTTTGATAATGACAGAAATAGATCTTCTGCGTATACCAAACTAATGCAAGAGAAATTAATAAGTGTGCAGGAAGATTGAGTGAAAGAATGAAAGCTGTTGTCAACAATATCAGAGACTAGTAACACTTTGGATTTCAGCAAAGATGACTTGAAAAATGTATATGTAATAAAAAACCCCAAATCCTATCTTCCTCAAGGAGCATCATTCAGAAAGACAGAAAAACTTTAGCTTGGGGGAATCTGCTAGAACTCGTATACTTTTGTTGCTGCAATGGTATAAATAAAATTTGCTGTATTGTCTGGTTAAACTGGATTCTAATTGATTCAGTCACAAGGTATTTTAACCAAATATTACACACTTGCTCCAGTTGTTTAGATAAAAGGTCAGAGCACAAAGACAGCTGAACATATTTTAGCAGCATTTTACCTCTATAGTCTCATCTGTTGTATATCCATTGAGCCAACTCTTTCCAGAAAGAAGTGTTCTGATAACTGAGCTCGGTATTTTGCTAAAATGTAGTGTTTCCATTATTCAAAAGTTCTCATTGTGTCTGTCAAACACTTTGTAGGAGTATGCCTCAGGCTAAAAAGGGCCTGGTGCACTACCACCAGAAGATGTAATATGCAATTATTTTGGTGTTGTTTGATCTTCCCACTGTTTAGGAGCTCAGCATCTGCTGAACTGTCCATGTATTTTAAAAACTTGTGTTTTTTAGCCTCTCAGTGTTAAGGAAATAGTTAACATAAAATCACAGGAATGTTGATTTTCTTATCTTAGGTAGATACACTTTACCTAAGCATTCCTGTACTCACTGTAGGAAATTTTATAAACATTGCAAGACATTTTTGTTTGTTTGTTTTCTATACTAGTGTTTAAAGAAATTAAAGGGATTTGGAGACTGACTGCTATTTTCTTTCATTTGGGACAGATGGTAGAATTTGCTCATAGCTTTAAATAAGAGGTGATACTGATTCACATCTCTACACCAGAGAGGTGTTAAAGTGTGCAAGATAACATGAAAATGATTTCTTCTCTGTATTAGGCAACATAATTCTCCATTGGATTAGGAGCAGGGAAACCATTGCATAATTGACCCTGGTTTGAACTTACTGACTTTGTGACTGCTGTGTCAGAGTCAAGCCTGGGAGGTTTCAGACACTCAAAGGCAGAAAATATTAGCAACTGGTTTCTCATATCAGACTGGTTCTTTCTCTTGCATGAAGTACGATTTCTTCTGGCTGGATCTACAGGTAATTTAAAGGAAGCTATTTCACTCTCAGCACCACATTAGACATGCAGTTGTTGCCAACAACCCTGTTCTAGTGCCTGTCACCAGCTTAAAGTAAAGGGCTCATAGAATGGGCAGTCATGTAAGCACCAGTCTCATCTTGGAGGCAAAGTTTAGTGGTGACAGAAACTCTTAAATAAAATTGAAACTCTCCTGTGTGAACCCACCCTTCACTGGTTAGTTAAGCTATCGTGCTTCCAGTACATATCAGAACAGAGAAGCAATCACACAGCTGGTTTGATGAAGGAGCAAGCAAAGCAACTACAAGCACCACTTCCCAAGTTAGAGGAGAACCTGACTGCTTGAATGATCTTCCTTGCTCACTCTGTGGGAGTGCAGCTGCTAGATTTAGCTTGCAGGTATGACTGTTGGTGAATACCTTTCTGAAGCGGTAAGGAAGAAAATCTTGGCTAGGCTGTAGTTTCAGCTGACGTTCCTAAGGGTCTCTCAACGATCCATGCTGGATATTTAAGCTCTGTGGGGTTAGTTCTGATCCTATATATATATCTAGGGAGTACTGTAGTCCAGGTTAGAAAATTAAACCATGTGCACTATATGTTTCAGATCAGATGAAATATATTATGAGCAAACAGGTTATAAGTTTGCTAGAATAACTTTATGGCAATATTTGCTGCTGACTAAGTTTCTGTACATGATAAAACACACAGTACATATTTCTTATTTCTTCATGCTATTTTGCAGTAATGACTGTGAGAGCAGCAAATACCAATGTTACTTGTACACATAGTTGTTGGTGTTAGTGTTAAGTAAACATGTATAACACTTTAAATCAAATCAGTCAGTGTTGATAATGTATGGAGAGATTAGCCATCTGTAGGGAAAGGGGTTTCCCTACTCATGAGAGACCAAGTTTGGATATTAAAAAATGTATAGAAATAGAACAGAGTTTGGAGCTAACTTTGGGAACTTGCTCAGGTTCATAGTCTAATTTTTGAAGAAAAGTAGCTATAAACCAATAATCATAAAATGCCCATAATGGGCCAGAACAGAAGTCCACTCAGCTAAATACTCTGTTTATAACAGTGAGTGTATTAGGTGCGTGCCAAAAGGGTATGAAAGAGAGCAAGCATAGAATATGCCTTCTATAGTACAGCTTCTCTGTCTATGGCAATCAACAGTTTAGGGAATCCAACTATATGGTCTGGTATCAACCCTATACACCTGTCATAATTTTTATATGTGTGCTTTTGGACAAATCATTGAACTTTTTTCCATTTTTCATCCCTCTTGTCCTTCAGCACTAGCTTATTCTTTTAAAAATGCATTTGTACAGGACCTAACAGAATGCAGTCCTGACCTTAGTGGGGATCTGTAAATATCACTGTAATTCTCTTCAGTACTAGTTCCAGATCTAGTTTCATTCATTTGGTACAAAGCATACCAGAAATGTACATTCAAAATTGCCAGTGAAGCAGATTAAACTTACCAGTGGCTGCTTTAGGACAGACTAATTTTGTCCTAGAAAATAAATATTCATAATTCTGCATAACTTTCCAAGCTTTCTTTCAGTTCGAATTGGTTTAAATGGTCCTTAAACATGCTGTTAAATCACATTCCTAACAAACACTGCAAGAAGTACTTTTTTAACATCCTTGGGTTTTATTTGAAAGGCTACCACTCTATATTCTTTTCTAATTAAAAAAGCTCTGAGGTAAGAGCAAGAAGAAGATATTGCAAGTGAAGTAAAAGAAGAAATTACCTGTTGTGGTATCAAGATGAAATTAAAACATTTCATTGCAACGTATGATTGAGATGTGTAGTGCCTAGAGTCAACAGTGATAACAAATTTTGATTACCCAAGAGACTAAATAGCTAATGAGCTCTGTAACACTTCTTAACTGAAGCTGACTGTGATGCTGCACTTCAACATACTAAAGGAATTATGTATCCCTAAAACATTTAAAGTCTTCATATGAATGATGCATTAAGAATGCTGTGGGCTGAACCATCCTTTGATGACACAGTACACATGGATCATTTACAGGCAATCTGAAGAATATTTATGTCCTGGAGAACAGAAGTTAAATCATTTTCTTCTATTTTGATGAAAATACAGACTCTGAGACGGAAAGAAATCTTTATTATTTTCCCAGGAAACACAGCTGGGATCATTTGCCAATTTGATTATTAATCCTGCAGAATTAGAAAAGGTCCACTCTTCCTTAAAATTTTAAGGGTAGTATATCTTAGCTTTAGTTTCAGTTTATTTTAAAAGGAGTGCTATCCAGAAATAGGGACAATCACTCATTTTGTCGTAATACTCATAGACATTACACTGTGGAACGAGATGAAAGTCAATTTCTAAGATTGTCAGTCCTAACCAATTAATCTTTAAAAATGCCAGTAAGTTTGAAACTGATTAAGAAGAAAGAGGACTTTTGGTGTGATGTGATATTCCAGCCATTTTTTGTTACCTAAGTATTAATTCAGCATTTGTGTCTAGTGCTGCCATAAATTGGTGAGGCACGAAATGGCCTGTCTCCTAGTGATTAAGGAAGACAAGACATTAGTGTGGTTTGCATCTGAGCGATATTGATATACATTTATAAGAATTAGATCTTCTAAATTAAAAAAAAAATCAGAACAATAGAAGGAATAATGATATTAATATGTTTGTTGAATTTGTTGTGCACATTCTGTGTTCCTCAAGAGTATCTAAAATTCTATCTCATTTACATTAAACATCTTAATTTAATAAATGTACAGAACCTACTATAACAGGTTCTTTTTAAAATGAAAATGGTCTCATAAAAATAAAGCACTGTTTTTTTCCATTTGAAATCTGTATCATTGTCCTGGCTCTTCAACATACCATGTATATTGATATACTAAGATGGTTATGCAGATCTCTCCATCCTACTATTTGAACACCTCCCACATGAAAGAAACAAATTAAAATTATGATGTTCATTTTACATCAACCCTCTCATTATTAGATTTTCCCTTTTTGGCATCAATAATAAAATATTTTGATTGGGGAATGCAATAACAAATTCTCTATAGAATATTCATGTCCAGAATTCTAGAACTATAAAACTTTATTATATAATTTAATTTCTAAATTTATAATCCTTATGGGAGGAAAACGTCTTCTAAACTAAGGAAACAAAATCTTTTTACATACCATTAATGTTCTTGCAACTGTTTTGAGAGATATACTTAATACTAGAAAATACTTATTATAGCCTTTTTTTACTTTCTCATAACTACCCCAGATACTCATCTCTGGGGCTGGCATATTCTTGACTTGAATTTTCTTTGAAGGTAAACTGCTATTAGATAAGTTTTTTAATAAAAGCTCTTCAGTTTGGTTTGTTGGGAGGTTTTTTAAATTATTTTATGTATTTGTTTATTTATTAGTTTCAGGAATATTAGAAAAAAGAAACCCAACTTTTCTTAACAAAAATCCCGACTGCAGTTAACATTTGAAAACTGAAAGTCGATGGGATTATATTCTGCTTTGGAATATAATTGCATGAAGTATGAAGCACATTTTTTCATTAAATCATCACATGGTGGTCAACAAATAAATATAAATTCAGAACATGAGTGCTTTTAGAAGTTGAACCTGGTTGTTAGCCACTCTCTTCACTGAAAATACTTTTTGGAATGAGTTTTTTTAATTTAAAATTATCAAAGATTTACTGTCTCACAGAATTTAGAAATACCATCGAGTTGCTGCATATCAACTTAAAGGCAATAACTGCCTGTGTATGCATTCTTAGTCCACCATATGTCTGCAAGTCTGTTTAGTAGAAAACTATTGAAAGTCTGTTTCTGAACACTATTCCCAGTCTGGCTGGTTTCTGATGTTCTTATTTGACCTTCAATGTCATACCTCCTATTATGTTTTTAAAATTGAATGTAACAGCTATTGTGTCTGACCTTTGATTCAGTTCCTTTTTGATGGTTCCACATATGAGACAGCAAGATTTTAAATCGCATTGTTTTACAGTTTATCCTAACCAGTCTGGTAAGGGGAGAACTAAGAAATGGAGGCAAAACGGAATTCTTCCACTATTTCTGACTTCTGATCTGCTTGAAAGCTGGTACTCACTCATTCTAAGCTTAAAAATATGTTTGACATTTCCAGGTCATTCCCAGTCTCTACTGGTTAAAATATAGTAACATAGTTTGAAAAATGTTCTTGGACACAGCATATGCAAAAATTCTTAGTCATATGCATATGCAGTGGGGTATTGTAGGGAAACAAAATTCATTTCCTCAAAGGCTCATTTTTCAAAATACACAGTTCATAAAGAAAGACTGGACACAGACTATGAGAGATGCATCAGTATTTTCCCTTTCATTCAAATTGTTTTATGATTACGGACAATTTGTCCCTGCACAGAAACATTTGTGGATTACATTTGGACAGATTTTGTTGGGTCAAAACATGCTATTTAGTTAAGGAACACTTTAAGGCATGTTTCTTATTAGAAATGCTGTTAAAAACTATCCATCTTATCTACCTGGACACAGTTACACAGGAAAATGGAAGGATAACACAATAATTTGAAGGAGGTAAAGAGAAAAAAAAAATCAAAGGGTGCTAAGATACTTAATTTTATATTAAAGAATCGGTTTCCATTTAATTATTATTGTAAGAGATTCCTGACTCAAGTCCATGATGCCAAATGTTTGTTCACTCTCCTGTTAGTTTGTTCCATCTCAGAGGGTCGCCACAAAACCAACAGATTTTTCATCCAGCAGATGACAGTATAGAACCCTCCTGAACATGTGTAAAGGAGTACATCTGGAAGAGACAGTGGAGAAGCCCGAAACTTCATCTACAGTTAATAAACAGAAATTTTCCACTGGCTTCATGCCCCTTCCAAGGAGCTTAAGCAGTGTAGAAAGACTGATCCTTTAGGTCCATGACTACTCTCCTCCTGAGGCTATAGAAACCTTCGGTTGGAGGACAGGATTTTGCAATTATTTTTAGTAATCACTGTTTCCTTGTTAAGAACTTTATCTGAGGGGACTAAAGGACTAAAATCATACACAAGAAGGTTGAATGACCAACTAGAAAAGTTTATAGGAATCTAAGGCACCATGATTAAAGGCGTGATTATATTGTTATGAACTGTATGTAGATAGTTGCTTTACATACCTGTATAGCATTAACTTCATTCATTCTATACAATATAAGTAATATTAATAATGAGTTAGAATTGTTGTTGGTAAAGTTGGTAAGGACAGTTCCCTTTAATTTTATGCTATTTTATATCTACTAATTGGCAAAATTGGAATTTTTATTATTAGTGTGCTTTCTTTACTGACTTTTTGAATCGTTGAATTGTAAAACTGTATGTATTGTGGCTTTTCTCATTTTCGCAAGTGTTACTTTTGGGGGCTGTATACACACTGTGATGTCTCCATGTTATTCTAAGTTGCCCTATAACATCTGAGAAAGAAAAGGTTTTGTGTAGATGACCTGTAGGGGGAAAATTCAGGAACAACTGATTTTCATTTGTAATGCTCCTATTTGTCTTTTTAGTGGTTCTGAAGAAACTACTTTGCTTAAATTCATGTTTAAAATGGGACTTTATCATCTTTGTCTCATAGGAACATTAAAAGCTATTTAACGCCTTTAAGACATTTTTAAATAGAAAAACATTGCAGGTTTTGTGATGTCACAAAGTCCTAGCATTTAAAGCAGAACTGTTCATCGTGTTAAACAATACAGGACAGTATTTCTAATGACAAATTTTAAGCCTAACTTTAGCTAACTATTGCAGTAACCATTGTACACACCACAGTTTTGAGTAATTCATCTGTTTTATTAATCATATCCTGAAATACTGTGTAAGGTTATCACCTTTTGAACTTTTTAAAAAAAATCCACTTAAAACGATTTTGGAATATTATTATCTTGTGACTATTATTAATAGCAATGGATTAACTGGGAAAAGATTTTTTTTTATGAGATAGTATTTGTATGATATTTGCCATAATTTTGCTGTACCTTTACCTTAAGAAATTTCAAATACTAAAACCATCACAGGTAAAAATAAATAGGGTCCTCAGCCCAATATCATTAGTGCCAGGGTCTTTGGGGGGGCAGGGTGTGGAGAGTGTCTACAAACAAAACATTTTTAATTTGTGCCCATTGTCTAACTTCTTTCAGTGCCCCCGTTTTTGAAGTGGCCTTCATAGCTATCCAGTTCTAATGCATATAACCCTCAGAAGTCCAGTCCATCACTGGATACGATTCTCAGTTTTCTTCCTTTACCTCTTTGGATCCGCTGCTGAGCTGAGGTGAGTCGAGGTTCTCAGATTAAGGGGTCAAGCCTCTGAAGTATTAAGGTAAGTGATTCCAGCTCTCTGAAACTTTGTAAGAAAGAGAAGGCTTGTCTGAAGCAATAGAAGAGGATTAATGTTTGACAGTGCTGAAAAATGTCTCCTCATCATTTCCTACTGGCTAGTTTAGATAGTTTTGTCTCTTCTTGCAAGTATTGAAAGAGTAGTTCTCTTGGGTTCCTGTGGACTGTACTGGGGACAGGATTTCTCTTACCGCAGGAGTTGGTTCCTAAGTAGCCAGGTGTTTCTTTTGGCTGAATTGCTTTATTGATAAAACTGCTTTATTGAGCTAACTCCAAAGCACTTGCCTATACAAAGGATAATATATCTTTTAAAAAGGTTACAAGGTTTTTTTGGTTTATTTGTTTGTTTGTTTGTGTGTGGGTTTTTCTGGGTTTTTTCTTTGGGAAGATGTTAATTTGTGCCTTGTACATTCTAAGGTTTCTTATCTTCTACAAAGAATTCTAGTACGCAACTTAAAATTAGATAAAGGCAAGTTATACAATTAAAATGGAACAGCATTCTGCTCAGGAAAGACTTTGAGAAGCACTGCTTGACTTTAAAGCATTGAATTACATAAGACCTCCTTGGGATTCTTAGTTCTAATATTATTATTTGCATTTATATTAGAGAAGTGCCTAGCAGTCCAAAGTAAGTACAAGTTTGCTGTTATTTTGCACGTTCCAGAAAAACAGCAAGAAGCAGACTGTATCCAAAGAACTCAAAAAATAAACAGGCAAGACAGAGTAATATAGATGAATTTTAAAAAGCCTTTTTGTTCCAAGTTTTATAGGCAGAAATGGGAAATAAGGCAGTCTATGCTCTAGATCTTTCTTTAAGTACTTTTGTTAGTCCTGAAAGAAGCTTCCTTACTCTGCTTAGGACTTGCACCTGGGAAACTTGCCTTGAAGGCAAGCAACTGCTTCATTTCACTCAAAAACTGAAAAGAAACAGTCTTTTATTTTTAAACACAGCCACAGTGTGTGCTACCAAAGTGTAAGAACAAATTACATGTAAGGTAATTCTCACAGAAAGGGGTACATGTCTATATATGTTTGTGAAAGAAAGAACAGCTAGCTCATAATGAAGATACTTAAACAGAAAGATAGAGTACTGTGCTGTAATTCCTGATAGTTGGGAAAGTATATAAATAGTTCTGGTAAGGGCGTTGAATGCAAAGGAATGTATTAATATTTTCTTGCATACTATGGATAAAAGGTGCCATCTCCTCCTCTGTATTTTAAACAAAAACCAGGGTAACTGTTGTATTTTTGTACAGAACAATAGATCGGGTTGAATAGCATCATGCTGGGTAAATGTGATTTGATTAAATTTCTCAGGATTTAGGTGAAAAAGTATCTTTCTTCTAGACCTTAGTTGGCTTAGAAATGAGAATAGTAATGAACAGTAGTAAATACCTCAATATAAAGAGAAGATATTTTTATTATATTAAGAAGTTTAAGCCAGCAACAAGTTCCCTATGCTATAGCAAAGTTTTTCAGGATCACAGTCTTGGGATTAAACAACTGGGCTGAAGTTTAGTTGCTTAATCTTACGTGTCTAGTCACATTTAAGATATTCTTTTTATCTGAGACCTCTACAAAAACTATGACACAAGAACCATGAGATGTCCCAGCTGGAGGCCATTTGTGTGGTCTTTAGGACATCCAAATTGGCTGGTTAACATGGGCATCTAGTGCCAATTTCCATGCCTAATATATGTATTAGATCTCCAAAGTACTTACATTGTCTTTGGATTTTAATTTTCTCTTTTGCCTTGTCCTTAAATCTAAGGCCAAACACAAGGACTATAGCAAAATCAGTTGAAAATCAGAACTTCACATCTTGAATGCTGCTCAGATAGTTTAAACATAAGGCAGTTTTTCTTGCTTTTTATTTTTTTCTTGTTGTGTGTTGGCTGCATCAGTACTAGAGGAGTCTCTTTTTTAGGACCGCAAAACTGACCTTGAGACGACACAGGGTGAAGCCATATTAAAAAAAAAAAAAGGAAAACTTAAATACAAAACTACCATTTATTGCATTTTAAATTTGGCTAAGATAAAGGGAGTCAACCATTGCTCTGTCTGAAAGTGTTACAGAATATTTAACAGTAAAATTGTTTATACTTTCTTTGGAATATCACTGAAAAGTCCACTAGTGTTTATGAAACACCAGCTCATAAAACCTGATTTTTCTCAGTTAAATTACTACAAATTGCAAATGAATCAAAAAGATTACTGTCTTTGACACAGCTGGGGAAAAAAACCCCAAAAACCAAAAAACAACCAAACAACCAAAAAAACCTGAAACCCAATTGTCAATAGTCTTCACCACCAAATTGCTTATTTGGAGTTCCTCCACATTTCAGTGTACATTAACATTATGCAACAGAACATAAAATACTGATAATATATAATTAGGGTCTAAGCAATGAGAGTCTTGATTTGTCCAAAACAAATTATTTTTGTGGACATTGGATCTATTGAGCACAAAAATATTAAATTGTCTACAGATTGTTTTTATTAGGTCTGCAGACAATTAATTAAGCACAGATGTATCACCAGAAGATGAAATGGAATGCATTCAGGGAATAGGATAAGGAATAATGAGATAATATACAATACATCAAATAGGAAAATAATTTCAAATAGGGCCTAGTCATGTTCTCCATTATGCAGATGCTCCGGAAGCGTATGTGAACCTTCAAGGCAGGTTCTGCGTGTAGTATTCAAATCTGTACAATGCTGCTCCACAGATGCCCCACAGCCTCTAAGGAGAGCACACTTAGCTGATTTGGGCTAATTTTATGTAGTCAGAGGTGCAGCATGTGCAGGCTGGAAACACTCAGGATTTTTCACTTTTCCTAGCTGGTAAGAACTTCCCGATGACTTCAGAGGAGGAAGTCCTACAGCGTCTTAAAGGAATATTCAGGCACCCGTTTCTCCTAGTTGTGCCACTTCATTTCTTCTCCAGATGGAAGCCATACAGTAGCCCAATGCTAATCAAATACAGCCCATTACCACTGAGCACATAGTGGGCATGTAGAACATGCAGCCTGCTGATATTCGTTTCTCTCTGAGTCCCCTTCACAATCTTACCTGTTGCAGAATTTCATCAAAATTGAGGCTGAACTTAAATATAGAAATTAGCTTTCTCATTTAACTTTAATGAATCATAGATGAATCCAGAATGTTACAGACTGAAAAATGGTTATTTTTTTATGTCAGAGAAGTCATAAATTCAACATGCCTCTAGTATCCTTAGGATTAAATTAAATCTAGTGAAAGATTGTTAGTGAAATGGAGTGGGACAAAGAATCCAAAACAATTATGACCTCCATCAGAGCATATAGTTGTTACAGAGATATTTTTTTCTGCCCTATGAGCACTGACCTAGGAATTGTGGACATTGCATATTGTATCACTGAGGACTGAGTAAGATTCTAATTATATACACCGTAGCTTTATAATACTGATAGTAGTGTTTCTGATAGACTGCTACCAGAAATACAGCGAATAGCTGTACATATAATATTTGTCATCACTTTCCTTGCATTTGTGGTTTTTGGTACCAGTTTAGGAGGGAATCTAATTAACTGATGATTGCAACTTTTTTGGCATATCCATCAAAAATTATGTTCGTTAATCAAATTTGTACTGCAGTTCTAAATAAAGACTCATCTTTATGTCTGTGAAATTTCAAATATTGCTTTATATAAATGTATAAGGAAACTATATTAAAATGTTGCATTTTAAGTGTTCTATAACCTATAAAATGTGAATCAAAAAATACAGTTCATTTTATGATTAGACAATTGTTTCATTATAATTGTTTTAATGTTTAGATCACCTTTTTTTCAAGGAAATCCTTTTATTTCTAGGTTTGAACATTTGAATTTCCCTTAAAATAGCAGCAGTAGACATGTCAGGGAAAATATGAGATTCGGTATGAATAGTACTATTAGTGACTGTTATTACTGCTGTTACTGGACCAGTTCTCACATCACAGACTAGCTGACTACTTTTGTCAATTGGGTTTGCTTAACTGTCATGCTTTCTTAGCCAAAGGCACAAAGCAGTGAAAGTCTGTAACTGAAGCTATAGGCAGGAGCTTTACTGATTATGATATGTGTGAGAAACTAACAGACCAAATGCAGTCTTAAAGATAATGAAGCTGATATTGCAAAGAGAACTTAGGGTAACAGTTTTGTGGTTGTTTTTTAACTCTTCCATTGTTCAAATTGGTGGTATATGGTCTGTGAAGAACAAGGCAATGTTAACATGCCATTCTTTGCAACCAAGTTCTCCAAGACATATACCATGTTGGTTAATTTGAAAATATAAAATATCTTATAACACATAACATGCAAATATATTTCTTTTTTTTAATCCCATACACTCCAAAAATTTACTGGAATGGGAAAGCAGTAAATAATTATTGTTTGGATATAAACATAAATGTAAATGGAAACATAAGAACCATATAAAATATGGATTTTACATGACTGTAGAGTTCATGTTATTCTGTAAATAATAAATGCAAAATCCGTACATTTGCATGTTGCACTGAAAACAGTGGATTTATGATATGGCTACCCCATAGAAATGTTCATACAATACTTTAAGAAAATCATCCTGTGGTTCAGAATGTTGCCTGCACTTCCAAATAGTTGTTCAGCATGTAACTGAGAACAAGAAAGATGTTAAGCTTCTGTTGAAATGTGAGATGTTTGGGAAACAGAAACTTCCCTTGCATTGGAAAATGAAATTTCACTACTTATTTTTGATCCAGGCCATGAGAATGTTTTGATTTAGAAACTAATCAAAATAGTCTCAAAAAAGAGACAAATTTTGCCATTATTAAAAGTAAATTGTTCAATCTTTTTTTTCCCATTGATCTACAAGTAAAGGTATCAGGACTTTTGAATTCAGCTTTTAGCATGTTAGCCACTAAAGGCGGAAAAGGGTAAAGAATGTACAAGAAAAACTGTCAGTTAATAAAGCTGTACTTTGTCATTGTATGAGAGAGGAGTGGAAGGAACAAAAAGCAAGTCCGGGAAGAGAGAAAAAGATAAAAGATAAAAGATAAAAGAAAGGCAATGCAAGGAGAGGAAGAAATATTCCAGTGTTTATGAAGGAATCCAGACACAGTTATGTGACTTTGAAACAGGTAGTCACATGCACGAAGGGCAGAGGTTGTCATACAGATTTTTTGGTCTCATGGCCTCAAATGGCATGTGGCACTGCTGATGCATGCATGATGGTGCACCATCTCAGAGCATAACAAACAGCGCTGCTATAACACTAGCTGGTTTATGACCCTAACCTCCCGTGTCTACAGATCTCTTCCCCATCATCCTGCCAGTTCCCACCTTTGTAACTGTAATGGGGCTGGCATTGTATTTTGAACAATTTTCTTTTGGGCAAAGAAGATGAAGAAGATTTTTGGGGTTTTTCTTGTAGCAGTGACAGAGGTGGGACCATGAAAGAGTATTTCTTTTCAATTACATTTCCTAGGAAAATGAGACAGTGGTCTGTCCCTGTGTTTCTATGAAATGCTCTCACTGTTTCTTTCAATCAGTTTCAACCATATAGGGGGTAGAGGTCTTAAATAAAGGAAGTTTCTACATGTTGTGTGACAAAAGGAACCTGACAGGTATTGAAGTGGGTGATCCTTGGGGACAGACAGTCACAGGAATAATTTAGGTCCATTCAAAATCATAGCAGCCAGTTATTATGAACATTTTGGCAATGGTACAGCATAATCCACATTGTCATGAACACAACCGAACAACTGGAATTATATTATCAGGTAAAAAAGAGAGAACTGTGTTTGCTCAAATATCACATCTCAAATACAATCTCATTATTGCTCAGCAAGTTTTTGTGTTCTTTGTTTTTATTAAGACATTAATCTAGATGAACCTCTCTTCTTTCTGTAGACATATAGACCAGTTCTTCATATATTCATGTCTGTATTGTCTGTCTTATTACAACACATGTTTGTGTCATGCTCAGAATATCACAATATTCAATGCTTAAGAGACCAGAGCGTGGACGCATCCTAGTGTTAAAAGGGTATGGATTAATTGAATCATAGTATGTAACTCTCTGCCCCTCCTTTTTACCCTGCGGGGGGGAAGGGGCAGAAGTGGTTGAGGAAAAAGCCACTGAGGACCCATTGGAGCCTTTCCCTTTACTTACACAAATAAGTACATTATCTGCTTTAGTACCTTAATACATTTAGCACATATTTAGCTTTTGTACCTTATCTGCTATAGTTGCCTCACAGAAATGAGGATGTTGCTGTTCTTGTCTTAGAGAATCATGGGCAAATGATTCCAGAGAACATTTGCACAGCTGTATTCTGCCTGCTTCTTCATACAGGGGGAAGCCAGGGGAAGCTAGGTTATTTTCAGTGGGGAAGCAGTGAGAGCAGTGATGCAAAGTTGCTTTTATGTGAATACTACAAAAGAAATTATAGATAGCTGCTGAGGTCTATATTAATGTCTTCAGCTTCAGACTTTACATAAAGAGCAGATTCAGCAGAGCTAGAAAGAGATAGAGTAACTCCATTTTCTTCCATTGTTCTTTTGTTTCATTTTGTTAATAATGCCAGTTCACAGCTGTGCAATCACAGCCCTAGTTTAAATGCTTCTGACTCAGGTAAGACATACAAAGTGATACCACTCACTTCTGTCACACCAGTGACCTCACAGTCAAAGTACCCAAAGTAGCCTCATAATCAAACTCACTCAATGAAAGAAAATATAGACAACATGAGACTGGTTGGACAAGCCTATACATAAAATGCTCTGTTACATTTTTAATGGATTCTGTTCTGTTTCTAAACTTTACATAATTTTTAAAATTTTCTTTTAACAGATGGAATTCTCATAAAATATTTTGATTGAGATGAAACTGAATTTCTGAGAGAAAAAGTAGTTCATCAGAAATATTTATACCCGATAGTTATGACAATTCATTCCTAGTAGTTTTCAAGGTATTTTACAATCATCATTAAATATTGAAATATAATAGTGTTATAAGTTTGAAACATCATTAATAGTAGTAGTATAATCCGACATACAGAAACAATAGATCTGGTTCTCATATGCCTTCATTTTATGAATGGTACAATCCAACAAATATTATAGAAAGACACTTCACACCGGCTTAATAGTGGTTCAAAAGCTGGTGTACAAGGTTGTCAAAGTTCCCCTGAGAAACCAATCTATTACCAGCTGCTGATTGCTGGATATGGAAAGCAATGTTACAGGTATATGATGCTGATTACTTGGAAGTAATTGATTACATATTATTTTTTCTTTGCTCAGTACAGCTGTTACCATGCTGGCTGCTATGACTAAGTAGAATGATATTGCACACAATCAAGACAGGAGTGGTAAGATTGCCAAGAAAAGTAACAGAGAGTAATTAGGGTTGCTTTTTCACTTGAGAATTGCACAGATAACATCTTAGAACAGCATTTTTTAAAATCATTTCACCTTGCTAGCAAAGCTCCTGCAAGTAGTTATCTGCCTTCATCTCTACTATTCTGGTATTTTGGAAGGATTGCTGTTATAAAACTGAGTAATTTAAGTACCCTGTTAAACAAACATATCCCATATATTCTTTTTTTTAATTATTATTTTATTTATTTTTTTTATCTGCCCTAACCTATACAGTGATTTCAGTTATTTTTATCTCTCAAGACTAGCTTATTTATCAATCCCCCAGGACTGGGTCTAGTCATATTGGAGAAGGGAGATATGTGATATGACACAGGGCAGCTTCTCCCCTCTGAAAAGATGTAGAACATGTGACAGTCTACACAGCACTGATTAGGAAACCACAATATCCTGAATCACCTCCGCTGATCATTATGTCTTCCATATCCCTTCAATGTCAACTTTTCTCTCCCTAACATGCATTAGTAGATGTCTGTATAAACATATGATCTCTGACCTGAGGAAGCTTTTTTGTGGGAAGATCTTGTGCTAAATGAACAAAAGATGTCCTGATCTTAATTTATGTGAATTATCACAATAAGTCATGAATAAAGATTTTCATTGCTAACTCCTTGTTCTGATGAAATTGCTCACTGAAAAAGACAAGTCAGACAGCCCAAGAACATGTCAGTTCTACTGATTTTGGCTCGCTGATTTCCACATGATGGGTTCTTGTCACCCATGGAAATCTCTTTGAGTTGTCAATACTAAAGTATCACATAAAAAGGAAAGATAGCAACGTAAGATTATTAAGACTGAAATGGACAGACCAAACTACGTACCTTCCCTCAGCATAAGCTGGGTCTATATTATATAGAGACTCAGAGAAGAGTCTACTTGGAGCTTACTTTATATATAGGCTCAAAGAAGCTTTTTTCCCGATTCTGTTCAACGGCCTCAGTTCACCAGGACCTCTGTCTAGCCTTCATTCTTATTCCAGAACTGTATCAGAACTGTTTTTGTTGTTTTGTTAACTATGAATTGGTGGCAAATTCATGCAGTAAAACTTTTTCTTGTGACTACATCCTAGAAAGTTCTATATAAAGAAATGTCTGTGAATATGCTATTTGCTTTGCATTTCATTCTGCATGATAGATTCAGTTGAGGCTTACTATAGTGGTTTCAGTGAAATAAATGTCAATAACAATAGTTTACCAAAGAATGCAGTGATTGCTAGAGAAAGAAGTAATGTGCAGATTGTATAGATAATACATACAGTAATAGGTGCAGGGTTTGGACACAGATAACGGTCAATACTTTTGACATTATTTTTATTAATCACTGATAGCGAAACCAGTTCCTTGCTGTAGCGACACATACAAAGATAGGTGTTACGAGGTTCATTGTATTTAGGAATACAAATTCAGTGAAGGCTAGACAAAGTTAGTATATAATATTACACCCATGCATTAAGATATTTAGCAAGTAATATTGAGAAATAATGTCTGTGAATTGCAACAGCTGATTGATTAGAATTAATAGTATCTTTTGAGAAAAGTACTTCAGGAAGGGGAATGAAGCAGCATAGCAAGAAATAGTAATTTTGTGGAGCTAAGACAGAGATCGCTAATGATATGGCTAAAGGCCAGTCCAGTGACAGCCAAAATGTGAGAGCCTGGAACAAAAAGGAGATGATAACTTCTCCAACTGACACTATAACCACTGTTCTTCAGGACCTTCAAGGCAGAGCTATAAAATATTTCTTTTCATTTGTACAAAGGTTCTGTTGCCTTTGATGGGCCTTCCTGACCTGCGAACCTCATGTGTTGAGTGTTGCAACTGATTATATGTATCACTTAGGCATTAGATTGTTGGGATGGGAGTGTTTGGAAGACTGATAAATCAGTTTTAATCATTAAAATAAAATTAACTAGACTGGCATTCATTAATGACACACTACATGCTTATAGCTCTTACATATTATTTATCATTACCACTACTTATTTCAGAGTCAGTTCATAATAATCACATCCTATATTAGCTGCGAGTATGCAACAGTATTGCATAGCTAATGGCTACAGCCCCTCATAAATCTTAGCTATCAAGGTAGTCAGCCTTCAGAGCTTCTTAAGAAAAGCTGGAAATGCAGCAGCTGTTGGGTTTTTTCACTCTCCCCCCAGCTCCTCAAATTTGGTATATTTTCCTTTTGTAAGATAGTTGAGTTTCCAGAGAATTGCTAACCTTTGGCCTCCCCTCACTTTAGACTATGCACTCTGCAACACTGAGGCAGGATTACTTTCCCAGTCCACAGCATGTGCCCTCTCCGGTTGCTCTTCTCTTTTTTAACTTTGCTTAGCTGCTGATCCTTTTCTAAAAGCAAAACCTGTGTTCACCCAGCTCTTAAAGCTGTGTTTTCTCAGTGATCAGTAATTGACCGTCAGTGAATTGTTTATTGTCCTGGGGCCTCTGCTTTCAACCTGTACTCATATTTTCAAGGCCTTTGCTGTTATCCCATGATAAAACTGTGCATGATAAGAAGAGGCAGCAGATGCCAAGCTCTGGTTCACACAGAAAGTTCTCATAACTAGTTGATAAGAAGCCTAATAGGCCATGACTAGGGCCTTGCACAAAAGATGTGGTTAGCGTGATGCCTCTGTCCCACAACAAAGGGTGGAAATTATATTTTTACTGGACCACTGGGTACAAAAATGCTTATACAATTATAATATATTAGTGTGTTTAATGTTTAAGTTCAAAACAAGCTAGTGTAAAAGTCTGCTTAAAATACTTCTACTTTTACAGGTGCAAAAGGCCTCTGCTTCAGCTACACACATTTAAACTTTTCAAGTACCATCCATTTACTACTGGCAATGTCTATGGCAGTTCCTTAGGAAGCATAACATAAGTTCTTTGTTAGGATACATTTTACAATCAGCAGATCTTTGGATACTTAAATACACAGCTGTGATCCAAAGTGTCCATTCTGCAGCCATCCAATCCAGCTCGTTTTGGCCAGGGAATTCCCTGAGCACTTGAAATTCGCCGTAGTGCTTATGCCTAGAATTACACTGAAGAAGTAGCTAGAGGTCTAGGCCCTGCATAAATCACATGAGTGTTTCAACAATAGTCAGATTAGTCTATTCAAAGGCCTGATCCATTAGGACTGCAAACTTGCTGTTACATTGGTACAGTCCTGTTTGAAATCATGGACCTAATGCCTTAACTATTCATATTGCATATATATTAGCTGAAATGTATAAGCTGTTCTGGAATAAACTGAACAATATAACCTGCTTAATATCTTAGTGCATGGGTGTGTTATTGCATTTTCCATGAAATAGGAGCAGGAAATATATCAACTAGTTGTGCTTTAATACTTCTTTGATAAATGGAATATTACATGAAATCATATTATTCATAGGATCTGCTTACATACAGGGTTATATCATGTGTTCTAGCTGCAATCTAAAGTCACTGAACCTTTTATGATAAGGAGAATGACTATCTTATTTCTTATGGAAGAAGCTATTTAGTTGCATCACTGTGCAATGCATCCAAACAATGAACATTTAATATGAATCTGTCTAGCAAAAGACTGAATATTACCAAAGGAGATTTTTACTTCCACTACTACCTTTGACCATAATTTGAAAGAAAGACATGATTCATTCTTCTCAGAATTATGTCAGTATTCTTATTCTTGCTATTTAAGGGGAAAAAAGAAACAGGGAGAAAAAAACAACAGTAGAACAGTAGAAAGCATTCCAGAAGCAAATGTCATACAGAAATGCAGTACAATAATGAAAGCACTTTGTAAAATGTACCACCACAGGAAGAAGGAAATAGCTTTTATGTTTACAGTGTTTAAGTATTTCTGCTTGCATCTGGTCTCCAGTAATATATTTCTCAAAGCCTCAGTTTATATGCCCTGCTTTTTCATCTGGTGACAAGCTATATGCTTTCTCAGAATCCTGTCTCACTTATGGAGATTTGACATCTGTAGGAGACCATGTAATAGCAATCTGAATAGTTTGTTACAAAATATGCTCTCTTTTCATGGTGGGAAAGATTGCATTTCTTTTAGCCATAGTTTACTAATTTCCATTTATTTTCTGCATATACTTTCACAGATTACAGGTATTACTGATTAATACTCAAGACTGAATGAAGCCCACATACAGCCATCAAAATAAGAAATATCTAACATTTCAGATTTTTCTTCTGAAACTTTAAAGAAATTTGAGATTTCTTTCATGGTTGAGGCTGTTCCCTCATGTTGTCTTTATGTGCAACTGATGAACTTTGGAGAGAAATTCAAGACATGAAATCACATATCAAAAGATAACATTACAATAATTCTCTTAGTTTACTGAGAAACTGAAGTAATGAAACCTGTCTTCTTAAGGATTCATACCTCAGAACTGATCTCTTACTCTGGTCCTTTGAAATCTACTAAATGGTGAGCCCATTCACAATGTTCCCCTGTGGAGGGATACCATTATCAAGTTTACTCCCCTGCTCTGGGTTATTCTGCAGTATAAATATAGCTTAAGAAACTTTTTCTCCTCTAATGTGACCATCTCTTTTAAAATAAATATATGATAATCTAATATTCTTGAAACTTCTTGTCCTCTGTCCATTAGGACAAAAGTTATTTAACAAGTTGATTCATCATATTACATTCCATCAGAACTATGTCAACATAGACTGAATTCAATGTAGTTACACCATTTTTGCACCACCTAAGGGTTTGTCTTGGTCTTCCATAATATGCTGCGTTCAATATTGTGCAAACACACCATATAATATATACATATGGTGAGTTTTTCAAACTAAAAGTGGTTTTCCTGAAGTATACTCACAAAAACTGGTTATGTGGTAGGCTATGCTGATCTAATGTCATACTAACACTGAACAAAGCATCCTTTTTCTTCATGGTATCCCTCTACATTTTCCTTATAACTGCTGTTTGTATTGTACTAAAACTAAAACAGATCTCTTCCATGAACTAGTTTAAACTAATACCTTTCTCCTCCCTCTCTCCTGAGAATGAATAATATTCTTCTGAGTCAATGGGTTACCTAGTAATGGTATAAAGAAGAGAAAGAAAACGTAGTGTCAGAACTAGGGCAAAAAGAAGGAAGGAGGGTGAGTAGGGGGCAGGGTAGCAATAGGGATCAAGACCTCTTCTTTGATAAGAGACTGCCTCAACAATCCTTGTCACTTCAGCCTCAGGTTGAAAGCTCACATGTCATCTTGAACTCACTGTACCCTGTTTCATAAAGAAAAACATCTAATGACATTCCCATTTAGTGAATTTCCATTTACAGGTGCACATTAAAATAACTCTTAACCCCTACACAACCTGGTATCCAAAACTGACTTGAACACTCCCACAATTGAAACAGAAGACACTTCTTTTCATATTCCACTGAACTGGCATCTGGATATTCTATTAGTCCTCTGCCACAGTATTTTGGGTTATGAGACAGAAGGTACTATTTGAAAATGACCCGAGTATTTTGTGTATTGGGACATCTCTTTATTATAGATTAGCCTAAATTTCATATCCAACTTAATGTCTCTGACTATATGGGCATTTTAATTAACAATCATTAAGTAAAATGAATAAATATCCTTAGGTCCAGGTTGAAAAATATGCTCCCATGTTCTAAGGCCTAGGTTATTTTAATGAGGAATGACAAAATTCTTCCCTCGTAGCTGCTACAGTTTTCTTTTTCTGTTCAGTGTTTTGTTCTGAAGATGGTAACTCTAGATGGTCAGGATGATCAGTTTCATGAAGCAGTTTCCATGTGAGGACAGACTAAGTAGATTCCATACATAAGGAAAAGAGTTGGCTGAAAGGAAATATCATCTGAAAAATCATGAATGGATGGAAAGGAACAATTATTTGTAAAACCTTGAATGAAAGCAGACAGTTTAGATTAACTGTAATCTGGACAAGTATTACACTCTTTATATTCTTCTCTGCGAAAATTTATGATGAAAAAATAAGGTTGCATTATTATGTTTCAGTCTATGTCTATATACATGATCATGTATGGTTTTCGATGAAAACGCCAAAGCTAATAAATCTGTTTTCTGGATTTCTAGAAAGTCAAACTACCACTATACCAAAAACAACTAGAAATGCAGAATTAGAAATATATTCAGGTCTTCCTATGACCCAACCGTGAGACCATTTTTCCTCAGTTTTTTTTTGACTTGCACATCTGAAAGAAATATATTGATTTTTTTCCTTAATTCAGAAAAAAAAAAAAAAAATTACATGTCTTCCAGTCAAACACTTTGTTTTGGGAGAGATAAGCATTTTCTATCAGATAATTTGCCACTTGGCATTGTCCCATCACCTTCTCCCTCACATTTAAAAGTATTCTGGTGATTTGAAGAATGGGTAACATTTTGTACTTTCACAATAAGCTCACTACACTATATACTCCTTAACATTTTTTAAAATATAATTTTACTGTGGTAATTCAAAGTATTTCAGTTGTAAAGCACTTAAAATATCTCATATGATCTCATGAACCTGTGGTTTAGTGATCAATTGGTAAGCTCTTGATTAGCAGCTATTGAAGTTTTTAAAAGTCTATCACTTCCCAGAAGTCTTTGACTGGCTTTCCAGGTCCTTGAAGACAAATGAGAATCTCAAACTAATCAAAAGAAATAAATCATTGGGCTTTCTGCTGATTGGGAAGCATGTCTTCTACTTTTCAGGTTGGTTGTCAGCTAATATCCTACTGAAACATCTAATGTCTCTCAAGGGGGGTTCTATAAATGTGTTGAAGAAAAAAATTGGTCTGCTGAGGAAAAAAAAAAGAAAATAAATTGATGGTAAGAGATCAGTACAAAAATTATATTTTATGCTTACAAGTATCTATACCCAAATTAAAATAATTTTACTTTGTTTGCTAATACTCATTAATTGAATTTCAGCTACTAATTGAAGTGAAAATGATTTATTTTACATTAAAACAGATTTCAGGCTTTTATATGGCCAGACACTATGTAATCTACTGAAGTGAATGCAAGTTAAAGCCCCAGACATAACCATATTCCAGTATTTAAATATGTATGAAAGATTAGGTGCAGCTTTTAAGGATTTCCTGGTATTACTTAAATTCCAGACAGTGTCTGACTGCTGAGTTTTTCACGTACAGTAAACCTATAGTACTGATAGACAAACAAAAGTAATGTGTTACAAAACAGGTGTTAATCTTTAGCAGAAGATACGGATGAGGTAGATATTCATATGCTTTTCTGTTAATGAATAATGTATTATTAAATGATGGGTTTTAAATTTCTATTATTTGAAATATGTCAATTTTTAGATGTAAAAGTGAATCTTTGGAAAGCAGCTGATTAATATTTCAGGTTCCTATAAGGAACATGAATATAAATAATATTCTTTTTTTTTCATATTGAAAAGTATAAAGAGGACTGAGTTTGCATAGGCTATCTGTTTAGATCTGTACTGCTCAGATGCTGCATTCTGCATGATATAATACGGTTTAAAATGCATAGACCTATGACCTTCTCCCACTCACCTCTCTCTTAAATAGAGTGGTGTTCACCTCTGGCTGGCTGTGCCATTGATCTGAAAGGAAGCGGGGGCACATAATATTCTAAAGGAAAGGTGTAACTTGCAGGTTGAAAAAATTTTTGATACAGACAAGGCCAAATAACATTATATTTAAAAAATTAATGAGGGTGAAGATAAGTAGGAAAAATAAGTGCAGAATATTTTAATGTTTTATTTTAACTGTTACATAGACATAGTTGAGCTATTACACAATAAAAATCTGAGAGTCACATTGGCATCCATGACACTCTTGACTATGTCTTTCACCCCACTGCTGCAACTCCACTGACTTTATAACGGCTGCCCCTAAGTTAAAAGAATTGAAAGACAAAGCAGGCAATAAATGGACATACTACAACATCCAATGAACATCAGGAGGGTAATTATAAGCTTACATGACATACTTGTTTTTCTTCAGACCTGAAAAACTTCATAGTTATTCTCACAACTCTAAATCACCATCAAGTTGCTATAAAGTTTAAGTTTTCACTGGTTGAAATTTTTCTACAGCTGCTTCATAGGATTTTATTCTATGGTATACTTCAATTCATAACTTTTTCTGGGGTAAAAATATGGAAGATTCTACGGGAAAGAACAAATTGGCACAAATACTTGAAAAAAAAGACAACCTCTACCTTAAGAAGTTTTATAGAAAACTAGTTAACCATCTAACCATATTAATCCTGTCAGTGCTTTCTTTTTCTTTTATTTATTGTTTTATTATTACTAACATGATTATTATGATTACTACTTATGATGGGTATGACTAAAAAAAAAGTTTTGATTGTTTGTTTGTTGTATTCATTATTCATTTTCAGGTCTCCCCTGAGTTCAAGAATTTGATAGACTGTTTTTCTTTCTAATTGCATGTAGGCATGGTCACAGATGTTTTTGTCTCCATTCTACGTCGTGGTTTAGCCCCAGCCAGCAACTAAACACCACACAGCCACTCACTCACTCCCCCTACCCCAGTGGGATGGGGGAGAGAATCGGAAGAGTAAGAGTGAGAAACACTCCTGGGTTGAGATAAGAACAGTTTAATGACTGAAATAAAGTAAAATAGTAATGATAATAATAACAATATAATAATGATAATAATAACAATAACAATGATAATATACAAAGCAAGTGATGCACAATGCAATTGCTCACCACCCGACGACCGATACCCAGACAGTTCCCGAGCAGCAATTGCTGCTCCCCGGCCAACTCCCCCCAGTTTCTATACTGAGCATGACATCATATGGTATGGAATAGCCCTTTGGGCAGTTTGGATCAACTCTTCTGGCTGTGCCCCCTCCCAGTTTCTTGTGCACCTGGCAGAGCATGGGAAGCTGAAATGTCCTTGACTAGCATAAGCAGTACTTAGCAGCAACTAAAACATCAGTGTGTCATCAACATTCTTCTCATCCTAAATCCAAAACACAGCACTATGCCTGCTACTGGGAAGAAAATTAACTCTATTCCAGCCAAAACCAGGACAACATCTTTCGAACTGTTAATCTACCCCTACCTAGCTGAAAAATTAACTCTATCCCAGCAGAAACCAGGACACTATCTCTTGCACCATTTTTTATTCTTAGTAAGGAAAATAGATTACCCTTCTTTGACCTGTTAGCATCAAAGACTTTATATTTCCTATCAAGTTACAAGGTATCTTTAGGTTGGCTGCTAGGTATATTGGTATTTTTAAACTGCATGTTACTCTGTTAATGCATGTTCTACCTATGAGATATTAAACCATTTGTCTCCTGGTTATATTTTGTGGTTCTGTTAATTTGTTTATTTGTTTTTTTTCAAAGACCCATATCATTTCAGAGGACTCATTCACAGTTATAATAAAATTGGCAAAAAGGCCTTGAAGTACTAAACAAATTTTTGTCTTTAGAGAGAAAACATTTATTTCATCTCATTTTGTTCAGTTAATAGCAGGCAGTGGTCACAAAGGACTATTGAAAATCAGGAAAGCTTATTCCAGTATATGAATAGAAAGAAGGTATCATAAGAAGAGATGCAAAAGACCAGGAAAATGATACATATTTTAATAAATTTGCTAACCTGCATGTGCTTTCTGTATTATAAATCAAGTAGTTTTCAATGAAAAACAAATTTAGATATATCTTTTCTTTTCCTAATATGTCTGAGACATTGCATTTTAGTTATCAAACTGCTGGTTTGCTTATTTATAGTTGAATTCCAATTTCCTTTTTAATGAAAGTGACAAAAATAATGGGTAAAAGTGACTCATCATTTAGGTATAATCAGGATATTCATTCCTTACTTGCAAACAAAATAGAAGTTCAGAAGTATATGCATAAATGTTATGTTACATAATTACATGAAAAAACAAGTATAAAGCATAAAGTTCGTAACAGCTTGTGACAGCTAATGAGAAACATCATTTCTTTGGGAAATACCTAAATTACAAAGCAAAACATTAAAATTCATTATCTAAATGAAGGTTCACTGCTTCCTTACTTAAGTCAATCCACTCCACAATAAGACACCTCCAGAGAAATAAAAAAAAAATCCTTCCCAATAAGCTGCTGCAACCAGTAGCTTTAGGATCAGAAGTGAGTTCCATGAATTTCTATTCATAAACAAATAAAAGATCAGTAAAGCTTTCTGTTGAGAATTTATATTAGGGGACAAAGGAAGAAAGATAATGCCTTTGTTGTTGTTTTGTTTCCTTTTTTATTATCCTGAGCAAATATTTTAGCAACACTGGGCACAGAAAGAATTGTAAAGATTTCTAGCACATGGCCTGCCTTGCCTGCCATGCCTGATACACACATCACCTCCTCAAAGTTGCAATCAGAGACAGATTTCATTGCTGTAAGTCTGGACATCTTCCTTGAGAATACCAGTGAAAACATCAAAGATACTGTGAGTTACACTGAAATCACTAGACATTTACTTGCATCAACATTTACAAATTTAAGGATTTAGGAAGAAAAAGAAATAAATGAGAACTTAAAAGAGATCCAACACTTATTCCATTCTTATTCAAAATACAGGAACAGAGAAAACTATTGTACCATAGAATCAATAGATTATTTAAAAACATACCAAATGAAGTACATTGTTAAATACTCTGTAGGAGTTGTGAAGTACTTTACCATATGAAGGTATTATGACAAACAATAAGTTAAAGGTATTAAGTCTCTTTACAACATAACAGGGCAAAAATAATATTTGTATATACATGGTAGACAAAATATTGTAACCTTACTGGAAGGCTGTGATTTAGAATTGTAGGCAAATTGTATGGGAAGCAGGAAGGCATTCCATTTTGTCCCAGAAGTTGATAATGAGCCAGATAATATTTAGTGGAATTGGAGATTTTTTTTTAAAAACATTACGTACAAGAAGTTATCAGAGGCAAGCTTAAATTAGGTGTAGTTTGAGATTATACATAAATTTCTTACATGTACATTTCCTTCCACCAAGCATATTAAAAGAAAGCCACAACACATATGCAAGTGCTGTCCGTAATATCTGACTTGTAAACTTTTTCACTGTCTTAATTTTTATCCTTTAAAACCATGGTCAGAAAGCAAACCACTTAGATTTTTTCAAGAGGGAAAAAAAAAGAAAATATTTATTTGATGTACTTTCCAAAAAAACCCAAAAAACCCCACAAACCAAAACCAAACCACACTTTAACAATCACACTCATTCAGCTTTGAGAAAGTCCACTTACTTAGTTTTTCTTTAATCATTAATGAACAGTCCTGATAAAAGTATTTCTGCTAGAAACGAAAATGAGAGAAAATATATGTTCACACTGCTAGTCTATAACTGCCTAGCAAATGAAAATCTAAAACACTGAATCTCCTGCTAAGACTGAGGAAAGAATTTCAAATGTCAGCATGCTACAGTACAAGCTGATGAACTATTATTAGACAAGAAATACCCATGATGCCTAAATGTACCTAATAAATGTAGCTCTCATGCTACAGTGCTTATGTCTATAAACCAGATATATTCAAAGTGACTGAATTTTATTATAACTAGACATTTTGGCACTACGAACAAGGAGACATTATTCTTTTTTGAATTTGTATTGTATGTAAATTCATGAGAAGCTGAAATAAACTTTTTAAAAAAAGAAAACAGCAAGAAAAAAACCCTCAAGACAGTAAGTTAGAGAGGTCTGTTTTCAGGTAGGATGAATTGTAGATATAGTATATTACAAGGACTGTTAAGTGTCTTAGTTATTTCCTTCTGTCAAAAGGAGTTCTAGATGAGATGAAATTGCAAATGCTGAGTCCTGTCTTATTACACCTAGTGTTAATACCAACAGCTTGACCAAAGTCATAAACACAGCAATACGTCTGATCTGTAAGGATTAAAATGGTTGGATAAATTAAGTGGTAATGCAATCCTCTATATGCCACAAAGCTTACACGCCCACTTATGGCCATATCTTTACAATTTCTGGAAGAAGAAGTAAAGAGAAAGAGAGACCTGTCATCTCAGTGCAAAGAATAAAGTTCACCTTGTACAAAAGGGCAGTGCAAGTAGTTTTTCCATTCTCAAGATGGAGAAAAGAGAAGATCAGGTGTTAAGCAGGGAAAAGGTAGGAGCACACTGGAAATATTAACTTGCTGAATTCCTTTCTGATCTGTTCTGGATCTTTGAATATCCCCTCACATACCTGTTTATACTTGCTTACTTTAGAGAATGTTTTCATTATTAAGGAATAACTACTCAATGTATATGAAGTATCTGAAAGATGACAGAAGCTAAATGTTACTTGCAAAAACATCACCTCAGCCAGATAGCTTCATAAAAACTTGTGCTAAGCATCTTAACTTTGGGAAGATTATCCAAAACTCAAAGCTTTCTGAGCTTCATTCATCCCTAATTACAGGATGAAGATTCTACATCATCTGGTTTAGACAGGTTCTGTAGCAAGTTTCATTTCAGTAACACAGTGGAAAAGAGGGAAGTACTGAAGTTAATTTATATGAAAGCATTTTTTTCTAAAGAATAACATAGTTAAGCAAAATAAAGCAAGAACTGCTAACCACTTAAATAAGTTAATCTTATTTGCAACTGTCTTAAATCTGAGTCATAGCAATACCTGTTTGCAAAGACATCAGCTGACAG
Organism: Pelecanus crispus; assembly: GCF_030463565.1. Lineage (NCBI taxonomy): Eukaryota > Metazoa > Chordata > Aves > Pelecaniformes > Pelecanidae > Pelecanus > Pelecanus crispus. Next base: position 65,029,024 of record NC_134646.1, on the reverse strand, counting down.
TATTTATAAAATCATAACAACTATGGAATGTGCAATATAAATGAAAGCTCCACTTCACTGAGACCCCAGAGGAGTCGTGCAGTCTTGCCTTAGATTGCCATATCTTGCTGCTAGTGCATGTTTTGAATCATTCGCCATCTACACTTCTGAGAACCTCATAGACAGTATGGTCAGCAGTGCTCGTATCACTCAGAAGGATCTTGCTAAGGATAATTGCAAGGTCTTTCTAAAGATCTAGAATAGAGATCTTGCCTGAGAATTTGACATTTCCTGAACATACTATTCTTTTGTTCGTGGTAGGTAGGTAAGCAAGAACTATGAAAATCTTCCTTAATACAAGTCCAGAGTGTTCCAGACGACATGCTGGGGTTACCTGTTCAACCCGCATAGACCAGTATAAAGTCGTAGCAAAAATAGAATCATAGAATCGTTTAGGTTGGAAAAGACCTTTAAGATCATCCAGTCCAACCATTAACCTACACTACCAAGTCCACACTAAACCAATCAAGGGTAGACTAGACGAAACCGTGTCCCGAAGTACCACGTCTACCCATTTTTTGAATGCTTCCAGGGATGGGGACTCCACCACCTCTCTGGGCAGCCTGTTCCAATTCTTGACCACCCTTTCCGTAAAGAAATTTTTCCTAATTTCCAACCTAAACCTCCCCTGGTGCAGCTTGAGCCCATTTCCTCTCATCCTATCACTAACGACTTGGGAGAAGAGACCAACACCCACCTCACTACAACCTCCTTCCAGGTAGTTCTAGAGAGTAATAAGGAGGGTTTACATGATCTTAACAGTTCAACTGTCAAGCAGCCTGAATAATGGAAGAGTTTGTGTCTCACCAGATTCAGCTTTGCAAAGGTAAAATCACAAATATAACCAGACTGAGAGTGTTCCTATCACACAGCCAACTTTTGTCCCTCCCTTGCATTAGTTAACACTTCCCTAGTTGAGAAGAGATGCTAGCAAAAGTGTGTAATATATTGCTACTTTGAAAAATAAAAAAGATAAATTAAAAGAAAAAAATACCTTGAGAATTGCTCAGCTGAAACAGGCTCCTGAGAACTCAGTGAGTAGAAAGAAGTTAGGAAGAGAGTTCTTAAATGGGACATATGCTTTATAGATTAGGTGTGTCTGTGCTAGTATCAGGGATTCTCCACTAATTGTACAAGAATGGAAATACTTGTATAGAAATAGAATATCAGCAAGATTCTAAACACACAGTGTCTTCCCTACTTAGTTTACAAAGGTAAAACATAATTAGATACCTTTCCTACAAATTTTTGTGTTCTGGTACAATAATAATATTTACCAGACAGTATGTGTCTCTTCATCCTACCAATTCTCTGATAAAACTGAACCTGAGAAACCTCACAAACAAGCAAGAAGAATAAGAGAAATATTTTGAGAATTTAATATTCCAGTCTACACAGACACACTAAATGTTTTTAAATTGCACTCAAATCTGTAGCTTTGAAGGATTAAATATTGGCCTTTTTTTAATAAGTATTGGAAAATCCTACTGCTTCTCTAGATATAGGAATATGGGAGCATATAACTGGAAAAGAACCTCCTGGAATATTGTGTTGAATTCCTTTGCCTCTTTTCATCTCATTCATGCAACCTCTAGTTTAACACTGCTTAAGGATATACTCCCCTCCCTCCCCCCGCCCCCGCCATTATTCCTCTGTAATTGAGGTGTTTCTTATTGCTGAGGCCAGCAAGTAAAGGTCCTGGAAAAGGACCAAAAGTTATTATGAAGCACAGTATAATCCACTGAAAGCTGCTCATTCTCTGTGAATGGAGAAGCAAAGTCCACTCCTTCCTTATTTTTGGATGGAAAAGGCCAATAAGGACAGGACACACAGAAAAAAAACAAATTCAAAAGGAAGTATAAAACTGAACTATTAGGAAACATCATTAAAATCAAGGAAATACGATAAATTCAATAGTCTCTATAGTACTAGTCTTGTAAGAAACAAAGCACAATACATAAGAATAACACTAAACACCTTCCAACATAATTCTCAGAACTATAGAGTAGGTTGGAATATTGCTTTCAAAATATTTTTTTAAATAAAAAATTACTTCTAAAAAGAAATTTGTGTTTTCTCTTTTTTAAATTAATTTCTAAGAAAAACTAGAAAAATATATTGAAAAATGAATTTTTATATTGAGCTTTTTTGCAAATTCTTTTTTCAGGATATCAGAAATAAGTTTTCTACTGTATGAAAACAACTTTCGGAAAAGAATCTTAATCTAAATTCTAAATAACTTTGAACTTCCCTGAACATTATCTTGCAAATGCCAACTGGTTCTTTTTATTCTTATTGAAGACTACTGAGGAAACCACAGGCACCATTTTGGCCCTTAATGTCATATTTTTGAAACAGGCTTTCAATACTAATTGTTTTAGTTGTGAAGTGATGAGTTTCAGACTTTGGCCATGGTGTTCAAAGACCCTGCACATCTTCAGTAAAAGTTCCTAGAAATTTTTTTATTAAATTATTTTAACTGAAAAATTACAGTTTGAATATGTGAAAAAAATGCAGGGATTATCTTTTATTTTAAAATTATTTTCATACTAAAACAGAAAACCCAGAAAACTAACTAAAAAAAATCACCTCAAACAAGTTGTGGTTCATTTGTTTGTTTGATTGTTTGTTTTATTTTCCTACCCTTCTCTATTTTCTTCACGTCTGTCGTGGTTTAGCCCCAGCCAGCAGCTAAGCACCACGCAACCGCTCGCTCACTCCCCCTACCCCGATGGGATGGGGGAGAGAATTGGAGGAGTAAGAGTGAGAAACACTCCTAGCTTGAGATAAGAACAGTTTAATAATTGAAATAAAGTAAAATAGTAATGATAATAATATAATAATGATGATAATAATAATAATAATAATAATATACAAAGCAAGTGATGCACAATGCAATTGCTCACCACCCACCTACCGATACCCAGACAGTTTGTTTTAGAGTGGTTTCGAGGATTCCTGGGGAAAGAATGGCACGCACACACAGACTATCTAGCAGCGCAAAAGACTTTACTAACTACACTACAAGTGTTTAGCAAAGCAATAGTCTTACCAACCCGAGGACCATGAGGGAGATACTCCATCCGTACCTTCTCGTGGCACCTTGCACTGCGAGTTCAGCCCAGTGGTCGGTAGGTGCCAGCTTTACGTGGGAGTCCCCACGGAGGCAACGGTGACCTCCCGGCACACCGGCCCACCCCTCTTCAGGAAATCCCAGTATTTATATTGCAGAGGAAAACGGGTTTTGACACACGTGACCAGCGTGTGCCAAAAACATGCCCAGTTGCAACAAAGGGACACTATAGCGCATGCGCCCGCTGGCCAGGCACGCTGCACGCGACATAGTCATCCCCTCTATTGGTTCAAGGGCTTTGATCACGTGACATATTACCGTAATCCAGCAGTCACCTATCAACCTTGCTCAAGCATCAACAAGATGCTTACAAAGCAAGCAAAATCGTGAGCTGTGCCTTGTATCTTCCCAGTTGCACCTTCTTGCTGACCATAGAGATAAGAAAGCTGAGAAACAATCCTCCCTAACATTTCTCAGCCCCCTCAACTCCACGATCAGCATTTCAAACAAGAAATTATGTCTCCTGTGCTAACTGCATTCCTCGGCTATCTACTTCTCACCGGGTGTCCATCCATGCACCAAAATTCCATCTTTTAACCCTTCCGTACACACAGTTCCCGAGCAGTGATTGCTGCTCCCCGTCCAACCCCTGCCCCAGTTTATATACTGAGCATGACGTCATATGGTATGGAATAGCCCTTTGGTCAGTTTGGATCAACTCTTCTGGCTGTGCCCCCTCCCAGCTTCTTGTGCACCTGGCAGAGCATGGGAAGCTGAAAAGTCCTTGACTAGCATAAGCAGTACTTAACAACAACTAAAACATCAGCATGTTATCAGCATTCTTCTCCTACTAAATCCAAAACACAGCACTATGCCTGCTACTGGGAAGAAAATTAACTCTATTCCAGCCAAAACCAGGACAACATCTTTCGAACTGTTAATCTACCCCTACCTAGCTGAATCAATATTAGACTAAAAAATAAGTCAAATGTTATTTATTTGATATATCTTAGAATTCCCTATTGGAAACACCAGGAAAAAACCCCTTATTTTTCTGAGAAAAATATCTCTGAGAAACAGTAAATTCAATCCATTGCTTCCAGTTGTACCAGTGCTCAGTGTTTCTCAGGAAAAAGTTTTAACGCATCAGTTTGAAAGACAATCAAGCAGCTAAGATCATCAAATATTCATGACCCAAAATTGCATGGTCTTAACTGAAGACCATAGTTATACATAGTAGTCATTTATTTACATGTAAATAAATAGCTATTTTTAGATTGTTAGATTACTTACATCTAACAATTGCTCATATAACACAGACCTGTATTCTTCCAACCTCGGCTTTCTTAATTCAAGAAACCCATTTGAGTATAATTTTTTATTACAAAATTATTTGTCCTACTTTGTTACTTTTGTTTCATCTACAGAGATGTGTTCTCTAAGTTATGTCTTTCAAAGAAAGGCTGCATATGCTTCACTGACATTTCTATTGCAGCAATGTCATTGTCAATCTTGTGCAATAATCTTTTTAAGGAAGTTTGGTAGTCTAATATGATTTTTATTTCTCTAGCTGTTACCAGAACCTATGTCTTCCCCTTCCTCAAGACTGATTATCCAACTTAAGAGAAGGGCGTTTTAAATAGCTCTGAGTGTGTGATTACTGAAAAGTACACTTTGTAATCCTTAAGCATGTGTTTGTTTATGTGTGCATTCTTGTTTGTTTATTATTTATTTAAAGTACATGCATTTTTTTTTCAAAAGTTAAAACAATCTAGTTTTAGAGAGCTAAAGGTTAATCACAAGGTAATAATCAAGATTTTAAGTTGAGTGTTTGGTGACAAATCTAGTTTTCAGAGGTTCCTTCATTTGTAGAAATGTGATTAAGAAAATACAAACAGCTAAAACACAAAAATAGTATTTCAGTTTACCCTTTTTAAATAATAAAATGCTACAATAAAGGCAATGATTACTTCAAAATTAATGAAAATTTTAATCAACATAATAAAATCACTAAGCTAGCCTCATTTAAGTGTTAGATCAGGATATTAGTAATATTAACCAGACATCTAGGAAATTCTTAGGATGTGTTTCACAAAATTGCAATCACTTTTGCTGTAAAACCCTACTAAAGATTTTTGCTGTTGTTGATTTTCTCTAAGTCAATCAAATACAGTTACACTTCTCACCACAAAGAGCAAATTATTATCTAATGCTTGTGTCTTAACTGCAATACCAATTATGAAGATTAACCTGGAGATGTAAAATTCTATTTCCATTTATAGTATAGACTTCCACAGAATTCTCTTGTTAAGTACAAATTTGGCACAGGTTAGTTACACCACAAATCTAAGACATTATACATGAGAGTCTCCGGACTCAAGATATTCAGACACAGGGCACACAGAAGAAAAAAATTAAGAAATGGTATTTTGCTATTGCATGGAAATACTTATAGGGAAAAAAAATTGGACATTGGGAAATCTTTGTGAAATGCACATATAAATATAGGTAGGTAGATTTAGAAATTCACATTGGGTTTTACAGTTGGTGTTTAAATGAGTATTTTCCTATACACAACTACCAATTTATTAAATGATATATAATTTATTAAATAATTTCAACTGTTTCACATGCTATTTAATCCACTGCTAAGCAATTGTCTCAAAGCTTTTGGCTATATCCTGTACATATATATATTAAAATCTATTTTAAATTTTATTTTATGTGAGTACAGGACAAACTTTTATGAAAGTACATGAATTTTCTTTTTTTTTTTTTTTGTAACAAACTAAAAACCTTTTATTTCTGGGGGACTCAGAGAAGCAGACTATCAGATTATAAATTCTTAGTAAATTCTTAGTATCATAGCTAGTAATGGGCAGAAAAGTTTGAATGTTCCTCTGGAATTAAGTAATGTATATCAGCAGCAAAAGACTAACTAGCATTTTTCTTTTGGGAATGTCCTGATTCCAAGCAGCTTCATAAAACACCTAAATGCATGGATGCAGTAAAAGAATGATAATTTCCTGGTCATTAGCCACTTACATTCAGTTATGTGTCATGAATAAAATATGACTGTCAAATAAATATCCATCTTCCTCCTAATATTCACTGACACAGAGTAACAGCAAGTAATAAGACTGGTCAGTAGCTAATGCCACCTGGATGCTCACAAGTCCATGGGGCTGGATGGCATCCACCTGAGAATACTGAGGGAGCTGGCAGAGGAGCTCACCAAGCCGCTTTCCATCATCTATCAGCAGTCCTGGTTAACAGGGGAGGTCCCTCATGACTGGAGGCTTGCCAATGTGACACCCATCTACAAGAAGGGTCGGAAGGAGGACCCAGGAAACTACAGGCCTGTCAGCCTGACCTCGGTGCCGGGGATGATTATGGAGAGGTTCATATTGAGTGAACTCAACTGGCAAGTGCAGGTCAACCAGGGAATCAGGACCAGCCAGCATGGGTTCATGAAAGGCAAGTCCTGCTTGACCAACCTGATCTCCTTTTATGACCTGGTGACCCACCTGGTAGATGATGGAAAGGATGGGGATGTAATTTACCTGGACTTTAGCAAAGCTTTTGACACCGTCTCCCATAATATTCTCCTTGGGAAGCTGGCAGCTCATGGCTTGGATGGGTGTAGTCTTCGCTGGGTAAAAACTGGGTGGATGGCTGAGCCCAGAGAGTTGTGGTAAATGGAGTTAAGTCCAGTTGGCAGCCGGTCACGAGTGCTGTTCCCCAGGGCTCTGTTTTGGGGCCAGTCTTGTTTAACATCTGTATCAATGATCTGGATGAGGGGATTGAGTGCACCCTCAGTAAGTTTGCAGACAACACCAAACTGGGTGGGAGTGTCGATCTGCTGGAGGGTAGGATGGCCCTGCAGAGGGACCTGGACAGGCTGGACCGATGGGCCAAGGCCAACTGTATGAGGTTCAACAAGGCCAAGTGCCGGGTCCTGCACTTCGGTCACAACAACCCCATGCAACGCTACAGGCTTGGGGAGGAGTGGCTGGAAAGCTGCCTGGCTGAAAAGGAGACCTGGGGGTGTTGTTTGACAGCTGGCTGAACATGAGCCAGCAGTGTGCCCAGGTGGCCAAGTAGGCCAACAGCATCCTGGCTTGTATCAGGAATGGTGTGGCCAGCAGGAGCAGGGAGGTGATTGTGCCCCTGTACTCAGTGCTGGTGAAGCTGCACCTGGAATACTGTGTCCAGTTTTGGGCCCCTCAATACAAGAAAGACATTGAGGTGCTGGAGCGTATTCAGAGAAGGGCAGCAAAGCTGGTGAAGGGTCTGGAGCACAGGCCTTATGAGGAGCGGCTGAGGGAACTGGGGTTGTTTAGCCTGGAGAAGAGGAGGCTGAGGGGAGACCTTATCGCTCTCTACAACTACCTGAAAGGAGGTTGTAGGGAGGTGGGTGTTGGTCTCTTCTCCCAAGCAGTTAGTGATAGGACGAGAGGCAATGGCCTCGCATTGTGTCAGGGGAGGTTTAGGTTGGATATTAGGAAAAATTTCTTTACGGAAAGGGTGGTCAAGCATTGGAACAGGCTGCCGAAAGAGGTGGTGGAGTCCCCATCCCTGGAAGTGTTCAAAAAACGGGTAGCTGTGGCACTTTGGGACATGGTTTAGTCTAGTCTACCCTTGATTGGTTTAGTGTGGATTTGGTAGTGTAGGTTAATGGTTGGACTGGATGATCTTAAAGGTTTTTTCCAACCTAAACGATTCTATGATTCTATGTTTCTAAAGGATTATAAGTTCACTTTAAAGTGAATGGGGAAGTTTTCATTTCATAGATGGATTTTGATAAAAATGGTTGGGTTTGCTTTAGATTACAAGTTCAAATCAACCAAGTATCTCCTAGCAAAATCTTGTTGCAATCAATGGCAGGGTAAAGACATTGTGATCCCAAAAGCTTAGATACTTTTAGCCAACAAGTGATACTACCTTTCCTTAAAAATCCTGTTTTTAATGAAGGCATCAGTATGTATGTGTTTATGTATATGCTAATAAATATATATATATAGTGCTACTTATGACACCCAGGAAAAGTGGTTTAAGTTGACTTTGAAGGACATGCATCTAGGTGGCAGTACAAATTTGGAGTGGATGCGAACTTTACATCAGTGCTCTCCACCTAATTCCTCATCCAGATTATCAAAACAAATTACATACAGGTTTACTCAAAAGGTCTTATGGATATAATTTCCAGCTTTTCTACTGCTCTGTGGAGTTCTTTAATAAAGAAATAATGTAATAATAATAATATGTAATCTCAGTGCTTAAGACATCTATGATTTGCGCTTCAGTTAACAATCACATCTTTGTTAAGGTCCATTAGACACTTTTCCCCTCTATTATGACCCAAAGAAAATGAATTTTTGGTCATAAAAAAATGCAGAGTTAAATTGGTGCCAGCCTACAAACTGTTGAGGAATAGTAATCAAACACCAACTTGCTTTATTGCATCTTTCTTCTTCTCACAGAGTCCTTAATTTTCATGATATACTCATTGTCCTTAAATCTATGGTTGGACTTGATGATCTTCAAGGTCTTTTCCAACCTAAATGGTTCTATGATTCTATGATTCTATTTAGCTCTTGCTCTTGTAATCAAGAGATATCCTTCTCAGCTACAGCTGTTGCAAGCAGCCAGCTGGGTGGAAACATAAAATGTTCTTCATGTTTTAGCTGACATGTTTTCAAGCCTATTGATTCATTGATCTGATATAATATTAGTTTAGATAGTCAAGGCTTCTTAGACAAGCAGGAGGGCTACAAGTAATTTTAGTGAGAACTGAGTTTTGATTTAATGAGTCAGATTAATCTCTGGGAGTAACTCAATTGAAATTAATCAAGCTGTCAGTGAGAAGGTATCTCTCCGGTATATATCTGGTCATCCATATTTGGAAGTCTGGATTTACAGAATAGAGTTTACTTTACAGAGGAATATGGAAATAATTTACCAAAACAAACTATCCTGTGAACAACACTGCTAGCACATGTCATACAAGACGGGCATTTTTGGTTAAGCCTTCATGGCACAAAACAAGGCTTCAGAAAGATATCCTTCCTATCTCAGGATAAGGAAGCCAGCATATGAGTGTGAAAGTGTAATGTGTTAGCCAAACAGAATATTATACAAACATGGAAATACTGCTACTTACATTCAACGTATCTGGCATGGCACAGCATTGATCAGGGTGAACGTGCTGTTGATAAACTAACATAATGAATTTTAGTTTCTATTCTTAACTTACTCATGGTCAGATATACTCTGACTTGAATAATTTCATCCAATTAATTTTCAGAGACAAAATTTCATATTAACATAAGAACATGTAATTCCACTAAATGTGATGCAGTGGATCTTGAGTTCTGCACTGATTGTAAAAGCAAAGCCTGTCTCTCTTCTTAGTTTCCTCTAAACTCTCTTGTAGATACAGATGGCAGGTATTTTTAATTGTATAATCCAATCTTAGAATGAACTGGTAAAACCAATTTTGTCCTTTCTATGTGAGGAAGCAGGATGTCTGAATCTGCTACCCTAATACAATATGCAGAGTTCAATGTACCTTTTCCAGATCAGTTCACAAAAGAAAAATTGTGCAGGGGTAGTAAAATCATTCTGAAATTTTAATAGCATCCTTTTGAGGAAGTGAATTTTAAAAGAAAAATTCAGTTATGAAAGTTGACATAATTCTGTAGAAACAGCCAATATGCATATGATAGTGCCCTCAGTATTTACTTTTTGCGTTGTTTTGCTAAGGTGCACATGGATTCACGGTAGCTATACTTGGGGTTCTATAATGACTAATGCTATGCTTAAAAGAAATCTATATCCATACATTTTATAGTCCAATAACTCTCTTGATTGCAGGGTAAGTGACACAGGGATAGAACTAGCAACATAACACACACTAACTACTGACTCAGTGCTGATGACATTAGCTTTTATTAATAGCAAATATTTCTTCAAAGGCTTTATTTATGGCCTCATTTAATGGCTACAAACCCCAAGACATCTCTGTTACTCCAAAGTGTTCCCATCACTCAGTCACCTGTGCGCATACCCTAATGTACTTTACCTTTGTGAACTGATGCTGCCTGACTGCACTTTTAGCTGTATGACATGCTAAGCTTTATCACATTGCAACTGCCTCTTTTAATTTGAACGTGAGTAAATTTTATTTTTCACAGAATAAAATCGAAATGGAATCACCAGTTCTTTAGACTATGATCAATTTTCAAGCGAACAAGGGGTTCTTAAATCACCCAAATCACCGTATATGTGATTAGGCCATACTGTATTTCTCTTGCAAATATCTACTCAGCTGTTAGGATGAAACAAAGTCAGAATCCAGACCTCAGTAGTGAAGCTAAATCTGTAGTAACAGATTGCTGGGCAACTTTCACCAAAGCCCAATTTTCTTAAAAGCTGCTAGGCAATATTTATATTTCAGGCCAATGCCCATTAAATGCCACTTGACATTTCAACACTATTTAGACCAAAAATAGGCTAATTGGCGTCACTTCCATACCTCTAAAAAGGAGGATAACAATAACTTCTAGAGGTAATGAGAATTTTTATAAGCATATCTCTTAGTATGCATGCAGTACTTAATTACTAAAAAGCATCACAATAATATGTGAACAATTATATTGTTTACAACCCTCTTCTCCTTCATGGCTCACATACACACATGATTCCATAGAAATATGGGAAACAGTCTTAGCTTATTTCACTCCTTCATTTGAAGTCTCACAATAAGTAAGTGTTGAGCAAAATAGCAGCAAAAACACTTGAGTTGTATGGAGACCATTTACTATTCACATGAAGCAGTCAAAATATGGCTTTGTTATAATTCGTTGGCTTGTTTCATAATCTGTCTCTACCACTAAGCATGTAAATTCAATAAAAGAAATAGAGTAAGAAAGCAAACATCTGTGAATTATAGCGTAGTTCCACATGGTATTTAGGAGCTGTCCCAGTTGTACTCATCAAAACACAGATCCTGACAGTTCCAGTGAAGTCACCCCATAAGAGCTGTTCCTTATAAGTGCAGACCTATCGCATTTTTTTATACCATATGGCAAAACAATATTAAATCCTAGGGGAAAGCAGCTCCTAAAGAGTTCCTCTCCCTGTGTTCACCCCATTTCAACTCATATTTCAGCAACATCTTTGGTAGGTTCCTTCTTAGTTCTTCAGTCTACTAGTTTAAATCTTTTTATCAATTTATTTGAAAATTGCTGCTTGGCCAGTAGAAACTTTTAAATGTCAAACCTCCTACACCATCACCATCTAGATCTACTCTAAAATACTCCTTTTTGTAGGAATTACTTGTTTCAAAAAAGCTAAAGTTCTTTGCAGCTATAAAAAAGATTTGAAAAGGCAAGAAAAGGCAGACTCCTCTAAAAGTTATCATATATCAAAAAAAGATGTATCTGTGGTACTGTTTTACACATCAGAACAGATCACTGCAGAGCAGAAAACACCTTGTGTTCTGTATGCTAACAGAACGAATCAAGCTGATTGCATTTTACACACTACTTCAGTTTTAATTATTTGCTATCTTGCTGGACTACTTTACTTTTAGAAAACAAAAATATATATAGTATAATAACCATCATCCTCACACTTTAATGATAGTTCTATAATAGTAGATTTATTCATAAGGTCAATTGTAGAATAAGTGTTTTAAAAAGGGATGGAAAGAATTCCTTTCCACATCAACACATAAGTTTTAGCATATTTAATATCTCAGTTCATTTTGAGTCCCTATGTGAATAACATCCACAAAACTAGTTATTATTATTGTTATTTTGATAATATTTTTCTGTTAGTGCATCCAAAAGAGAGATATCTTTCAAAACAAGTAATTAGGTATAGTTATTGTTCAAATGCTTTTATAATTTAGATAGAAAACTCTAAAAGTACTGGTAAAATACAGTGGGGGAAAAACAAATTGAAAAAACTGCTTTTGATATTTCCATATTTCTAATTAAAATGCTTAATGGTGTTTTTATTAATTTATTTGCTGATTTTTCTGTGTTGCAGTCTGTGGGCTATCTAGGAGCTGCTGTGCTGTTTTTTTCTCAAGAGTAAGTGACATAGCTAGGGTGTAGACCTCTTACAGTCTCTCTTTCCTGTATTTTCCTGCACTGTGTCTCTTTTTTACCTCAAGTACAATTTGTTGAAAGACAAAAATAATCCTTTGGTGCAGAGATCACAGCTGAACGGTTCACTTCCATATGTGAGTAGTACTAGACACCAGACTGATGCTCCTCTACTTTGATTACCATCCTCATCCAATGAGTCTAGAGCTGCTGGCTACAGAGATAGGAGTACCTTCAGCTTAAATGTCCTATGGACATTAAATTCAGAAGTGACATGGGAGACTAATTCTTTTGTGCTGTGATGGGAAAGTGTACACAGATCTTCTCTGACATTTGTCTAAGCATTAGCCATTCTGCAAAAGCTGAACAGAATCACTACTGGTTTTATTTGGCCTGCTTTCCTAAGGAAAAAAAGCAATAAGGTTCAAATACTACTAGTGACAACCATGCACATGCATGCACAGCTCAACTGCAAATTTGCTAAAGGGATAAAGATCTTAAATGAGAATTTTGTTGCCTTACTCCTGAGTAGCCCCAGGAAATAAGGAATTAATACACATCTAGGACTGAGCTTAAGTATCTGGAGCAGGATCCTTTCTAAGGAAATTCATCAACTATTTGTTAGCTATCAGCCTAAGACATATTTTAGGCAGAGCTGTCATTTATTATACTTCCTAAGCCCTTCTCTGAATGAAGATAAAGTTGCACTAAATTCAACCAAAATTTCTTAACTATTTTTAAAGTAATTACAAGACCCTTTAATCACATTTGGAATCTTTATCACTAAAAGATATTCTATTTCTGTACATATCTGTATGTTTTTGTTAAAATACAAAAATATTTAGAATTGAAAAATAAAAATGCCCTGCAGCCTGTGTGAAAATACAAAAATATTTTGTATAAAAATAAAAATGCCCTGTAATTAATACTTTGTGTCTTCATATTTTGTCTTGTTTCAGTGTTCATCACAAACACCCTCTTTATTGATGGCAATACTGTGATCTATGTATGTCTAATACCCTAATTTGTTTTTTCTTTCTCCCAAATCGTGAAGGACAAAATTAATCAGCTGGTAACTCCAAGTGTCCAACGCTGCATAAAACTCTAGACTTTACTTGTATCCTGTGTCCCTTTTATTCTGTTTTTTTTGTGTTTTGGTTTGTGGTGTTTTTCTTTTTTTCCAATGACATTATTTATTTTCTTAGAATACTATATGCAATATCATGTTTCAGTGATTTGAAGGGGTACATGAAGATTCTTTCTCTTGTGACTTTGAGGAACTGCTTTAGTTTATTGTATTGTTTCTTTGTTTGCAGTACTCATTCCCTGAAAAAAAACAGGCAATGCTCAAAACTGAAATAAAGAAGGGAACTTAAATCAAAACTATTAGGCACTCAATTAGATTTTGTGAACTTTTCTAAACATACCCCTATAATTGTCCAGTTCATGGTAAAGGTTCTTGCATGAAATTCACCATTTCAAATTGTTTCTAATTTGCCAGAAAGAATTGTACCTAAATCTGTGTATGCATTAGTTTCTGGTCAGCTATTGGATAGCACAGACTTTTCACTGAACTATACATTTCTGATGTTATGCTAACTTAAAAGAAGTGCTTTGTAAATCGAACACAGGGTTTGAGGCAGGTTAGCCAAAAACCCGCAGTGCCTAAGAAAGCTTGTGTTTCTTTTTTGTTAGTTGGTGGAGACATAACTGTTATATTATTGATCTTATCCATTGTGATATGATGATGCCCATCTTGTCATTTTATTTCTAAAAACTGGATCTTCTGTAAGGTCCTTTGACTTTCAATTTTTTTATGGGAAAACTGGCTTTCAGAAAAATCTGGGTTATTCTTTTCCGTTTCTCAAACATTTCCTCTGCTGTTTTGCCCCACATGATGATGTCATCAATATATTGCAGGTATTCAGGAGTTTCACCCTGTTCCGGTGCAGTCTGTATCAGTCCTTGGCAAATGGTAGGACTGTGTTTCTACCCCTGGGGCAGTTGATTTTAGGTGTACTGGACACCCCACCAGGTGGCCTGCACTCAATGGCCAAAAGGGGTCTTTCCAGGAAAATCACTGCTCCCATTTCTATTGGGCAATTCCCCAGAGAGGGTAGAAGGACTGATCTTACTTCTGATCCTAATGAAGGGACTTCTGGTTTGCAGTTACAAGAATCAAGTAATGAATACTCTGACTTTTTTGGTGCCCTATGTTGTGCACTGAAAAGGACTGTTGTGGTGTATCCCCTGGTAGGCAGCTCAGCACCACAGAGCTGCTCATTCATGCATCCCCAGCGGGATGGGAAAGAGAATTGGAAGGGTAAAAGTGAGAAAACTCGTGAGTTGAGATAAAGATGGTTTAATAGGTAAAGCAAAAGCCGCACATGCAAGCAAGGCAAAATAAGGAATTCAATCACTTTTTACCATCAACAGGCAAGTGTTTAGCCATTTCCAAGAAAGCAGGGCATAACAGTTACTTGGGAAGACAAACGCCATAACTCTGAATGTCCCCCCTTTCCTCCTTCTTCCCCCAGCTTTTATTGCTGAGCATGACATCACATAGTGTGGAATATCCCTTTGGTCAGTTGTGGTCACCCAACTTCTTGTGCACCCCCAGGCTACTTGCTGGTGGGTCAGCGTGAGAAGCAGAGAAGGCCTTGATGCTGTGCAAACACCGTTCAGCAAGAGCTAAAACTGGTGTGTTATCAACACTTTTTTGGTCTCAAAACCAAAACATAGCCCCATACAAGCTACTAAAAGAAATTTATCTCTGTCCCAGCCAAAATCAGTACAGTATCTAACCACATTTTTCCTTTCAATGCATGTCTGATTTTATCACGTAATTTTTTGCTGCCTGGAGACTAGTAATTTACCATGGTGTCTTTTTTCCTTATTATCCCAAGCTTCCTTCCTCAATAATACATCATTCTTACATACATTCATCAAGAAAATCTCATTCAGTGCCATTGCAAAATGTGCCATTGCAAATTTGTGGTGCACCGCAGTGCACCATAGGTGAGCTGAGAAGAAACATACAAACTTACATTAAGTTGTATTAGTAGAATATACAGAACACTTAATAGTTATACTATATTACTAGTAACTTTATTCCATCAGCATCTATTGATAAACAGTTGATATAATACATACTTTAGTGGAAAAGGCTCTCCTGAAAAATGCTAAACATTGATATTTGACTATTTAATAGGAAATACAGAATTTGCAATCAATATATAATGGCTCTTTCTCTATTACTAGTAAGCACAACTATATATTCTCTGCTGCAGTTTGAGTTCTGTGTTTTTCTCATGTAGAAATATTTTATTTAAAAATATTTTGTAGTATTTCTTCTCTAACCACAGAAAAGTGTTATTAAAACAGAGTGGTTAAGATTTGATTGCTTCACTGCATTAAAACTAGCTTGTTGGCATTAATCAGGAAGTACTATATGATCCATTAGCTGTGAAAGGCTTTAAATAATTGATTTGCAGCATGGGGGATTAACATGGAATCTCATTAACCAGGAAAGTTTGCTATAGTTTTCATTTAAGTAGAACTTACGCTTTGGAAATTGCTTGATAGGGGACAAATGCTACAGCAGTCTTATCAGAAACTCATTACTGCTTATATTGCCAAACCTCCATCATATTATGTACCAATTTTTTTTATTTTTTAATTGAACATAAGTCTGACATCATAACAAACCTATGATGCACACTGGACATATATTGTCTGATTGAAATATTTGGTTGAGGCTTGTAATTTTTTTGTTTGTTTGTTTGTTTGGGGCACTTTTGGTTTTTTTTTTTTTTTTCCTAAAGATTATGTAGGTTAGATAAGTCTTACTGTAGATTGTCTATGAAGATCAGAACTTTTTAAAACCAGTGGTAAGGTCAAGCCACATGGATTAAACTACTCTGAGGTCCTGGATATTTTACTAACAAATGAGAGACGGATAGGGTTGGGGGGAACCCAGTGAAAACACTTTCAAAGAAATGTTCCTCCCTTAGACAGCTATGCCTTTCTCCTTAATAGCAGCCTTCTGAGCGTTGCAGGTCAGTTTACTGAGGAGAAGAAATCAATTGCTTAGATGCTGTATATATTCTAGGGGTTTCTTCTTCTATTCAGGTATAACATCAGTGACCTGGAAAAGAGTTAGTTGAGTAGACTTTTTTGTATCTATAGTTGACTCATATTAGAGACATTCAGAAATTAATTATCCTGATCCTTGCACAGACCCAGTTTTATCATTAAATAAATGTACGTGATACCAAAACTATTTAGCAAAGACGCTACTACTATGCTACAGCATCCCTCCAGGGCAAACTGGAAGAATGAAAATACCTTTTTTTTAGAAAGACTATTATTTTTACAACAATCAATTTATCAAAAAGTGCTTTCAATTTTATCGATATCCTCTATCAAAAGAATACACAGAGTACCATAATATGTCAGATCTGTTTTGTCTAATCTTCTTTTTTTGTTTCTGATATCTGACATTATTAGATACCCTTAAAAAAAAAATTATAAAATAATCTGTTCATAGAACAAGTGTCTTCCTAACTCCAAGTACTCAATGACTGGTGCATGCACTGAAATGTAAGCATTTATATCCATCACCCATCAAGCATAAAAGAGAGTCTTTACATCCTTATACATCTAAGCTTTTTGGTTACCAGTTGTTACTGCCTTATTAAAATTATTGCTTCTGCTCTCCATGTCCATGGCATGGCCCTTGATATCCTCTCCCTAACCAAACAACCCATAACAGTATTGAATTTGTTTGCAAATGTATTGGACTGAAATGTGTAGTCTTTTGTACTCAGAAATTTTTCAAATTCTATACAACCTTATATGTGTAATGCTACTCCACTGTCCTGGTTTCGGCTGGGATAGAGTTAATTTTCTTCCTAGCAGCAGGCATAGTGCTGCGTTTTGGATTTAGGATGAGAATAATGCTGATAACACACTGATGTTTTTAGTTGCTGCTAAGTACTGCTTATGCTAGTCAAGCACTTTTCAGCTTCCCATGCTCTGCCAGGTGCACAAGAAACTGGGAGGGGGCACAGCCAGAATAGCTGATCCAAACTGGCCAAAGGGCTATTCCATACCATATGACGTCATGCTCAGTATAGAAACTGGGGAGGGGGGTGGCCGGGGAGCCGCGATCGCTGCTTGGGAACTGTCTGGGTATCGGTCGGTGGGTGGTGAGCAATTGCATTGTGCATCACTTGCTTTGTCTATTGTTATTATTATTATCATTATTATACTGTTACTATTAGCATTACTGTTTTACTTTATTTCAATTATTAAACTGTTCTTATCTCAACCCGGGAGTGTTTCTCACTCTCACTCCTCTGATTCTCTCCCCCATCCCATTGGGGTAGGGGGAGTGAGCAAGCGGCTGTGTGGTGCTTAGTTGCTGGCTGGGGCTAAACCATATTTTACTATGTCCTTTATTAATTTTTTAAACCTTAATTCAGGAGTAATCTATCAGGGTGTTTTTAGCTCAAGTGGTAGTCAAGAATGACCTACCTCTTCTATTAAAATTCTTTTAATTTAAATTTTTTTTCACCTAAATGATGGATATTCAGTTTGTGTCTGTGTGTGTGTGAGAGTATGATTTGCATTTGCCCAAGTGCATATTTATTTAATGGTGTATTTGACCTCTTCATTTAGATTTTTTTTCTCTGTCTGTTCCTATGACGTCATCCATTCCCTCTATTTCAGGTTTTTTTTTTTCCCCCCATCTGTTTCTGGAATATTATTGATTTTCTGGTATAATTTGTCAGTATCTTATACTGACATGGATGCTTTTCAGGGTTTCCTTCAGCTCCATGTTTAAAAAAAAAATGCTCCTCAAACATGCATTTTTGGTGCCAGCAGACTAGTAAAACTTTCATAGAATCATAGAATCACAGAATGCATTGGGTTGGAAGGGACCTTCAGAGGTCATCTAGCCCAACCCCCCTGCAGTGAGCAGGGACAGCTTTAACCAGATCAGGTTGCTCACAGCCCCACCCAACCTGACCTTGAATGTTGCCAGGGATGGGGCCTCCACCACCGCTCTGGGCAACCTGTGCCAGTGCCTCACCACCCTCACCGTAAAAAACATCTTCCTTATATCCAGTCTGAATCTACCTTTAGTTTAAAACCATTATTCCTTGTCCTGTCACTACAGGCCTTGCTAAAAAGATTCTCCCCATCTTTCCTGTAGGCCCCCTTTAGGTACTGGAAGGCAGCAATTAGGTCTCCTCGCAGCCTTCTCTTCTCCAGGCTGAACAACCCCAACTCTCTCAGCCTGGCCTCGTAGGAGAGGTGCTCCAGCCCTCGGATCATTTTTGTGTCCCTCTTCTGGACCTGCTCCAACAGGTCTCCCATTATCTCCCATTATCTTCAGTGAAAATTGTGTAAGGATCAGAATAGCATTGCATCTTATGCCCGTATTCAACTTAGGAGCGAAAGTATCTAATTTATGTTAATTCCATGGACTAAGCTAAACACTTGCTTCAATAAATAGGTTCAGAACTTGTTTTATTAGTTATTCTTTGGGCATAATACCTTAACATAGCCTTGACATTACTGTATTATTTGCAGAGCAAAACCATCATTATGCTGTTGTGATGTTCTATTGTGATATAATAGTATGATTTTAGGATTTTTATTCTGTGATTATGATTGTCTTCTATCCTCTTCCTTCTAATACATTGCTTCTATAAAAAAAGATATGGAATTTGGAAGGGATATACAGAATACCCTTGCCAGGAGAAATTAAGGCAGGGAAAGGGAATCGATGAAAGAAGAGGCATAAGAGAAAGGCACCCAGATAGTGGTGAAGGTTAGGGGAAAGAAGTGTTTGAGGGCATTTGGAAATACATATGCTTGTCTGACAGAAATGTGCAATTTTTCTTATTTATTTTAATTCTTTTTTTTTTTCTCCATTTTCATTTCTGTGATATTCTGTCACTGGGAAAGTCATTGATTCTGCTTTTGATGAAGTGGCTTTAAAACTTAATAATTCTCCCTTTTCATTTTTCTTTTTCTTAGCTATCTCAGACACTGAACATGCAAGCAATAAACAAAATTCTGTTTACTTTGTTTTGGGATAAAGAAGAAATGTTATTAAAGTTGATCCTTCTATAAAAGTGTTACATTTTGTTTATGTTCTTGAAGCCACCAATGCCCAAAACAAGCTAGATGTCATGTGCCCGCATATGTTAAATTCTGTTATTTTCATTGTTAAATGATAGCTAATGAAAACATAGATCATATAAAATATAGCTAAATCACTTGTGCAAGTTCTAAAGTAGTTGATGTGAAAGGAGAATCACCATACTCATTATATGACATCATAAAAATCAGTGAATTTAAAGTAGCTATTGACTGAGTTTCAGACAGAAAAATTGATTGCCAAAATGCATGCAAATTACATTTCCTCCCCAGCACAAACACACAAACTGTGCGTTTGCCTAAAAATTAACTACTACAGTGAAACAAAGCCACTTTCAGATTACATGCTTTCAGTATTATGCTTATACACATTCTCTACAGATATACCTGAAGTGCTAAGATAGAGGTTAACTGAATATGGAACAATGTCAGCTTCTTCATTCTCCACTTTTCATCTTATATACAAACCCTACATATTAATCAATTCAAACTGACATTTTATATAACACTGCCCTTCTCTGATCTATTCTTTTTCTGCCAAATTTTCTCTTTGAAAAACTAAACATAAACTTTGGAAGTAACATAAACTTATTTTGTAAGACTTTGGTTTTCATTAATAATACTAAAAAATGTAAGAGAAATAAACAAAGAAGAGAGGTATTAAGGCTCTTGGAAGGCAAACATAACATTAAAGGACAGACACGGGGCTTTTACAGAATTTGAACTATGACCATTCCTGCTTCCAGAAACAATGCAGCACCAGTTTGATCCAGAGGCTTAATCATTCATTTCAGATTTGATTAGACTACTTTAGTATAGTGGCTTTCTTAAAAAATACAGCATTTCCTGATTATATTCTTTCATTTTTCAATCTCTTTTTTTTTTATTCAAACTCTCAAATCAAAATTTTATCAAATATTTTTCTCTGTCTTCACCCAATTTATGCAGATAATAAGTATATCTGGATAATATGAAAAACTGGGAATAATAAGGAACACAGTATGAAAACTTTGTTCAACTTAATTTCCTACTCTGGCATCATGAAGCATAGGAAATATGATTTCTACCAATACCACCAAAAGGCCACTGACTTCTTATTGGTCTGAGCTGACTTTAGTTTGTGAAAGCTGTGATAGCAATTGCCTAGCAGCCAAGTAACTATTGCATAAAATTGTTTTAGATAAACCTTAGTTTATAGTAATGACAAGAAAAATGTGTATACTGAACTATTGATGACTCTCAAAAATTGTTGTAGAAGAGTGTAGACACAGAATGATACCTGAGGTCGAGGAATGCAGTCTTCTGAATCAGGCAGAACTGGATTTAGATGTAATGCACAGTTACAATAAAATTTATTTTTACCTAGAAGTGCCAACAGCAATGGTAATGAGAAAAATAGCACACTGATAAAACCCTTTATAATATGAGCTCCTTCAGCTCCTCTCCCTGGATCTCAGCTGGGAAACAAGAGAAACCAGAGAAATTCAGATCTCAAAGTAATACATTTCAGTTGCAATTTTAAGATATAAATATTTTACCTAAAATTGTAATCACCCAATAAAATAGGAAAGAGACAGAGAATCAAAATAAATAAGAATGTGGTCATTTTATGGTAATACGGAATTTAAGATTATTGGAAATAATAAATGAAGAAAAAACTGCTGTGTCTAAAGTAATATTTTGCTTCAAAGAATACTACTAAATAGTCAGTCTGTTAGGAATAAAATTGCACTTATCTAATTTAAGCTTAGAGATAATGTTTAAAAGAAAAATGATGGAAACCCTGAGATAAACGCAAGTTCTCTACTAGAATCCATTTAATTATTTTTACATTATTTTATCACAAATACAAAATGACTGATACTATTAGTACTAAGTTATCTTGATATGTGTAAGGCATGTATATCTATCTATCTATCCATCTACCTACCTATCCATCTATCTATCTATATCTGCTGCAGGTACATCATAAGCTAAGAAATGTGTTGGCCATTCTCCAAACAGTAGTTTCCTACTGTTTCTGTCTCAGAGGAACCTGGCTTATTTATTTATTTCCAAATTTTTTGCAATTCTTATGTTTGATGGTCATCCTAGTTACTCTGAGAAGGATTAAAGCTGAGTGGGGTATATTTTGGTGATTAGCTGTCAGTCATGTTCACTAACCTTTTACTGGTGTTACTTTTTCTCATGGTCATTTTACACCATTTCTTGTAGTAAGTAATAGACATAGGCATAGTGAAAGAGTTAAAATCATGTTTGGCCTCCAATTAACAAACAGTTTTGTTTGCCTAGTAATGTTACGGAATTCACTATATCCAGACTTCTGAAAACAGAGAAGTAATGTCTCTCAAACCGAAACTACTTCAGTGAAGCAAATACAGTACACAGGAAGAGCTAGTTTTTACTGTTGTCTTTATGAAGACATTGGATATATTGCAAAGCTATCATTGTGTTCCTCCCAGTCTTTTCTCATCTAAACAAACCTGATTGTTCCTCAGAGATCATGTTTTCTCCTCATCTTACCATTTGTGATAGCCTCTCTGAATGATTTATTTTGGCAGAAGACCAATTGGCATTTTTTTTGCAGACTAGGAATGTGCTCAAACCACTGGCATAACTGGGGATTTTAGTTAGATTACATTATGTACTGCTATGCATGACATAGAAACATTTTCATTAGTACTTGGAATGACAGATAAATTAAACTGTCCTTTCTGCTGTGTCTAATTACTTACCATACCAGAATCTGGTGGGAGTCATTATAGTATAGAAACATATTGAGATAAATATATTACAAAATCTGACACTGTTTGGCTTTAAGATTCAAACTGCACTCCTGAAGCCTTAGCTTTCCTTACTTCAGAGATATAGGATCTTTGGCCAGATTCATCCTCTTATTCTTCAGTTGTTTGTGCAGGTTTTCTCTTTCTAGGGAGAAAAAGAAGCAGAAGCCAGCATGAGGCAACTTGCCAGGTCTCTGCAGACCACAGCTGAGAACTGCAGCTCTCGGTACATCAGCCTTTGGTCATTCCAAATTCTAATGCTGAGCAACCAACTCTCACAGTGCTCAACGCCTGCATTACATCCTATACCTTCTTCCTCTATATTTCCCCAGGAGTTTCTGCTTTTGTTGTTGTTGTTGATTGTGCCGTTGAATGTCTAAACCTCACAGTTCCAAAGGAAGCCTCACCAAAGGCACAACCCTTTCAAGAACAAAAAGAAAGTATAATATCTAAGTTGACAATTGATTTAAACTTCGTGACGCCTAACTGTGGTTTTTGACTGTTTAATACTGGAAGTACTATAGGGATAAATGAGTAGAATATAATTCTGAGTCGGAGTGGTTTGCATAATACCATAACAATCACAGCCACTAGACTGCTTTTTGTATTTGGCTCCCAGAAACAGCTCCATGGTGTCCTTTTTTTTTTTTTTTTTTTTTATTCCCAGATGGAATATAGTCATCCAATGCAGAGAAAAGAGAGGAAAAACAGTAGTTATATGCTTTATATGCTCACCACAAACTTTTTACTACACTGAGAGACCACTGCTACCTACGTAAATAGACCTAACGTGTGATTTAGCAATCAAATTATATTTTGTGTGCTGTTTCAATAGTAACAAGAGAATTTGTAATGTTTATATTTAGTGAAATGCTCATTGCCACTCCTTTTTCTTTGAATAGGTTTAATCTGCACAAATTTACTGTAATCATATTATGTTAACCAATTAACAATATATAACTATATTCTAAAGACATTCTTTTTACTAGGAAGAGGACTATTTTCCTATATATTAATACCATTTGTCTACTGCAATACACAATCTTTCATGTATAAAATTATTGAAAGCTTACCTAAAACAACCTTTAACATTTCTGTTGCATCTTTAAGAACATGATCAATACTGCACAAATTCTTAGGTGTTCACTGGTGGTAAGATACAAATAAATTCATTACATACATATTTGCTAAGAGGAGTGATGTGGAAAAATAAAATTTAATACTAGGTGAAAAGTCAACTGTGTTTTAACAACTGACTGCTTCTGTTTTACTAGTTTTTTAGTTCATTACTGTGGCTATAATCTTCACGTTTTTTCATGTTTTTTGTTTTATAATCTTTATTGGAGTGTATTCTACTTATTGCAACTATTAATTTGCACATTGAGCATCCTAATAATTTTCACTGTCCTGCTTTAACTAATGATGAATTGAACAATAAATTTAAGCTTTTAATGAAGTCAAAACCCTCAAAAAATGAATAGAGCTCGGGAGAATATTGACCAAGACTCGTATTAACCCAGATTTACTTTTAAAAAAAAACATAAACAAGACAATCAAGACTTTATTTTGCTTACTTTAGAATTAATTTTAATATAGTTGCTACTGAAATATGTGAGGGAATGCACACTCGCAATGCAGATTTTAGAAGTCAAAGGATTGTCTTAAAGCATATAGTTATGTATAAGCCTAAATTTTTCAGATTCTGCAGTTTAGTTGGTGAAGAAACTACTTAAAGAGCCTCAATCAAGAAGAAAGTTGATATTCAAAATAAAATAACAAGTATCAAAACTTACACCTTATAGACTAATAAAAATAAAGTTGCTTTTCAGAGATTAATAAAAATAACAGTAATAAAAATTAAACTCGGATATATGGTATCTTTTGAACTTCATTCTCCCTAACCAATGTACCTGATTCCAGAAACTAGTGTTATCTCTGAACATTAAAAAGTTCATTGTTCTTTTATCTATCAGTTAATTATATGCATTCCCATTTTAAATAAGTAATCTCTGCAGGAAATAAAAGCATATGTCTACCTAAAAGTTGGGATCTCTTGTCTTTTTAAAAAATTGTTCCTATGGAAAATACAAATATATTTTATTACTTTCAAAATTTCCATCTCTTAGAACCTATTTGCCTTACATAATTGGGTGAACAATACAACTTATTTCCAGACCTTAATCCTGTAAGAATTTAGTACAGTAATCCCAGTTCCATATCTAGTTGCGCACCGTAAAAACTCTACCATAAAATGCCTTTATTCACTTCTTCTTGGCTCCACAAGGCATTGAAGCCCTTGAAAATGTTGAATTAAGTCCCTAATAGTCTGAGAATCTTCTAATAACTTTCTGCAAAGAGTTAGAACTTTCATATATAGTGATAAGAGGATGAATTTAAAAACTGAATAAAACCAATTTTTGTAGATCCATCACATTTCATCATAATCCATTCTCCTGACTGTGCAATTCTCATCCTGCAAACATTGCTACTAACAAACCTGTGAGAGCTAGGTAATAAAACCAAACTATCATCAGTAGTTTTTGGCATCATTAAACATAAATTACATCAACTAAGAAAATCAGTGTAGAGCACAATATTTATTTACAAAAGAAGGGACAGGAAGACAGAAGTGAAGAGCCTTCAAAAATGTTCAACTGCCTCATCTCAAGCATTTGTATATGCACCCCAGAAAGCAAAACAATTTAATCTTTAATACAAATATTGACAAAAATAGAGCTGTTCATTAAATATCTTCTGTCTTTTGAAAGTTTTTCTTCTGACAGTTTCTTTAGACAGTAATATTTTCCCTTCACTTTAAAATATCACATCTGTTAATGAAAAAAAAAAAATCCACTGAGCAAAAATCCACAAAACAACCCCATGCAGAAATACATGTCCAAATAGATCCTGATATTGTTTGTTGTTCTGCTCTACAACAGTATATCTTAGCTTGTTTTTATATTAAATATTACAGAATACTGATGTCAAATACTGTTTTCATTGGTTTTAATATTCAGTATATAACTAAAATGTGTGTGAAAATTTTAATTAAAAAAATCAATTTCACAGCTACACTTTTTTTCCTAAATCATTTAAGTTTGGATTAATTTTGTCTATCTAAGCACCAATCTAAGGTCTAGCTCATTAGATCTAAATGTAACCTTTCCATCCAATCCAAGGAAAAAAATTTAAGTAGGCCACCCTGTCTTTGAGAAATGTCTATTTCTCCCCATGAGTGATTCAGAGAACAGCTGAAGTTAAACCATTTAAGTTTTCCTCATCTAAATTTAGATGAGAGAAAACCACTTCCAGTGGCCTCAGTAACATACACTGAAATATTAATTTAAAAATCATCTCAGTAGATGACTGTTAAGCAAAAGAGAATGGTGTTAAATGAGAAAAGGAAGAAAAATTAAGCAGTCATTGTTAATCAACACAAGCTATGAAGATAGGACTAATCACAATTATTGACACACTATAAACAATAAGGATATTTTAACTAATATAAAATATGACTCAGAGCATAGTCTTCTACAACCTTGTTCAAGTTTTAAACCAAACAAAATTATCATTAAGTCAATGGAATAGTTTTATTATTCAGAACTGAAGAGAGAGGACAAAATTTTGTGTAGCTTTTTATAGGTTTACAGCAAGATTAAAATCACTATGGCAACACTTCTCATATTAAAAAAGTAGGATAATAGATTTTGACTAGTTCATCATCTCCATCTTTAATTTCACAGAAAAAAAGTTACTGTTTTAATTCATTAATGACTACAACATCATGTTTCTGCCTTTATTAATAATTATTAAACTTAGTTATATATATTGCATAAATAAATTGGATCTTAAAGATAAAAATCTTACAAAAGGTGTGACTAAAGTGTACTGCAAAACAATAGAAATAAACGGTCCTAATTGCTTTCTCTGTTATCTAAACACTCCCATTCCTTAAAATTCCATCACTGAACACGTTTTTTTTTCCCCCAAAACTGATATTATTTAAAGAGAAGTCATCCCTACTATCCAGTTGTCATATTCTGACCAATTTACTTATGTGGAGTAGTGCTTTCCTCCTTGCGGTGTTGCATTAACTTCAGAGATCACTCACTGAGCCTTGTAAGCAAGGCTATCAGAATATTAGTATTTATCATTGAGTGAGTTCATGTTTAATTGCCATTAAAGAGGAATCCTCACTACATTCTCATGATTGAGATAGCATGGGTAGTAAGTAATTCTTGCTAGTCTTGCTGGCTTTGCCCCTTTCCTAACCTTTATTTCTGCAATAATTTAGTCTTGAATTTTTTGTCGTTCAAATGACCAAAACATTGGCTTAGGGGTTGTTTGGTTTGGTTTTTTTTTTCTTTTTTTTTCCACTTAAAATGAGTAAATAATTATTGTTTTCAAGGTGTACATATTTCTTTCTTACATTTTTATTGTGTCAGCATTCTCTTACTGGAAATAAAGACCTCATACACCTCTAAAATATCAAAAAAGTGCAGATTTTCTTACAGGTTGAATTCCTTTTCCAGGAATCTTTTTTATAAATGTGTGTGTGTGTTTGGTTTTAGATCTAATAATTATGTCTGGAACCTAATAAGTTTTAGAAAATTTTTTAAAATGGAAAAAGTTGGAAAACACAATTTCATCTTGGTAGCTGATCTCACAATGAATCATAGATGAGAAGTGACTCCACAAACTAGAACTAAGAAATCGATCGTTTCATGTCTTCAATGGCATCAAAGTAAAAAATATTGCATCTACAAAACATCTTCTTTCCTCATGAAAGAAAAAACAATTCAATTAATAATGAATATTAATTAATAAATAATAATGAATAAACTTGTACTTTATTTTTTACTTTTTCATTATTTTTCATATCCAATGTTGGCTTTCCTCCTTGCTCATCCTCTTGCTTGAATTTTCCAAGATTTTTTTTAAGTAGCTCATAACAACACAAACAGTAAAAAAGTTACTGCTGGGGGAGCACATCTCAGACTATGCTGCTTCCATCTAGTTACTGCTTATGTGATGACAGTGACCACATAGTTATCCTAGTTCTTTAACTCTGTGTAACACAATTTATTTGTTCACTGATGATAGCATTCACATTTCATTTATTTAAATGTTTTTTCTATATCATTTCTTCTTACAAATAACACTCAGTGGCTCTCACTCAAAAATAAAGATCAAAACAATATACTCCTTTGAAAACCCATTTTATACATCACCAGCTTTAAATAAAAAGTTTACATATACTACCAGATTTCATGTGTGTTACAGACTTTATGACTCTTTAGAATTACAATACATCATAGCTTGCACCTCATTGTTTTCTAGCATTAAGAGGCTTTCCTTTTATTTACATCTAAACAATGCAATGGACCTTTGCCAAAATACTGTTGAAACCTAGGCATTATCATGGTTGTACAGTGAGTTTATAACAACTCAGTGTCCCTTTTCCTCATCTGTGAGAATAGCTGTCATAGTTCTTACTTACCTGGGGGCTAGAATTTCAATGCAATTTAAATGTTCAGGGCCACCCCTTCAAGTACTTTGCTTGTCAGAGTGTGATAAAAGTCTGATTTTATTTCAGTTCTGTGTCTCATCTGTCCTCAAAATAAGTAACAGGCAAAATTTTTCCCTTTTCTCCAAAATGTAATATATAGACAATGTAGATCTTGCAAATCTCAAATTCCAGATGATCATTTTGTCAATGATCACTACATATTCATAGGCAAATATTTCCTTTGCCATCAATATTTATAGCTGTCTCATTGATAATGTTAACAATTCCTAATTATGATCTTCTGGACAGTTTTTATATCCCCTTTGACTTCTGAATGTTCACTGTCATAGTAAATGTGAAATATTCTGATCCAACTTCCTTTTTGTGAGGAAACTGTACCAAATTATTTTCATCTCAAATTTCATTGTAAATAGTGGTTGAATTTTCTTTCTACGCATATACCAAATATTCCTTTAATATCTGATTTTAAACATACTTATGTTTGATCCTTGGAATCAATCTACACTCTTATACTGTTTTTCAGTAATTTTTAAGTCTAAAATTTTTGTACTAGTTTCCTAATCTTCCTAGTTCCATGCTACTGTATTATTTTGTACTATATAGCAGGATTGGGCAGCTATTATAGCATGGGACAGGAGTCAAGGACACAGGGGGATCCCTTTCTGTATTGCCTTTCAGTATTATTACAGACAAGCACAAAGACCCCAGTTCTTATTGTAACAGGTACTGTAAAGGACTCAAGGTAAAGATAAGCTCTAACAAATGATTAATAATCAGATAGATGAGGTTAAAAAAAGTGTGGAAGCTAAATCAAGACATATAGATAGGCATAAATGTCAATGACTAGAACTCAAAATAGAAGCCAAAACCCTTCAGCTGTTGATAAATTGAAGAATTCCTGTTTTGAAGGAAGAGTTAAAGTTCATGGACTGATAGCCATTACTGTGTTGGGGGTTGAGGAGAGGAAGGAAATGTAAAATTAATTACATATACTTTATCAGTTAAAAATTAATTGTTAACTTGCCTAGAGGACATAAATACGTCAAGTACAAACGATCATTTAAGTAAAGGTAAAAAGAATATAAATTTTGTAGTTCATATGTCTAAAGCAACAGTGCTAACTATACCGAGGACAAATAAATAGCCATTTCCAAAATTATATAGGAAGGATTAATTTTCTGTTTCAGCAATAAACTTGTTTTTTCTTTTTCAAATTGTAAACTATCTTTGGCAAAATCATAACCATCTAAATGAGAAGATGATCATTCAATATCTGCTGTTTCCCTGTCTTCTACTTTTAGTAGCAAACTTTTTTTAAAATTAATAAACCATACTTTGTACATATGCCTATCAGTCTCTCTGTGACTGCTGTAGAGTAAGAACCATCCTCGCTTACCAGCTAACTTATGCATATGACATTTTTGGAGTGTGCTTCTGACACTGTTTTCAGTGTTTGACTACAAGATGGGTCACTGGTCCTATATTAGCAAAGGAAGGACTATAGATAAATGGTGGCTGAGGTATTAACATAAGACAAATATGGCATCCCAGGCCACTAAGTGATTGCATCATTAAGTACCAGATGGACTTTATTATTATTTCTATCATAAATACTAACAAATACTAAACACATCACAAGATGATTCACCAGAGAATTAATGCATTGATGACTTATTCTGGTTAATGCCAGATTAAGTTCTCTTTTTTTTTTCAACTAGTGTTTGGGCCAGAGCTGATTGGAGAAGATTGATTGACATATCAATCGGTCCAAGGAACAAATCAGTTTGAAAGATAGCTTTTTTAGTGCAACATCAAATAAATTATCATTCAGAATAGAAATCTTCCACAATAAGATAATTTTCACCATTTTAGAAAGAAAGTAAAACTTATACTCACTGATTAGTTTAATACTGTTTTATTGCAGTACGGCCTCCTTTTTTGCATTTAAATACATTTATTTCATCAGTATTGATATTTTGATTATATATTATGCTTCTAAATTTCATACATAATCCAGTGTATATATATACAAATAGATTTCAAATGAATGTTCAAACAGTGTGGTGGTCACAGTCATCTGTAGCTCAGTTTTGGTTTGATATTTGATAACATTATTTCTGATATTCTTTTTGTGCATTCATGTGTGTAGAGTTGAAAAACATTTAAAAGAAAAAAGTCCTATAAATTTAGCACTACTCCATGAAAGTTCCATTCTTATTAAAACAGTGCCAAAGAAAATACAAACTAAACGCCTGTTTTTGCTGCTGAGAAAACAAAAGATAAACAAGTAACATTATGAAATTCAATACATCTAAAATTATTAGCATAGGACATTTGGAACACTCTGGAAACAGTAAAATACATTTCATGATCTGTTGTAAGCTGTGTGAAATCTTATCTAGGAAACTGTGGACAGGAAACAGTCATAGCAGTGAAGTAGTCATAGTCTTTGTTCATACTGAAGAATAAGAAAAAATATTTCTGTCATATCAGAACCAGTATTACTGAGGTAATAGAAGCAATGCTTGGTAGAAACACTTAAATAAAATAAATGAAATCCTAACTAATTAAAATATTTGAAAAATTACCGAAAAATTTGAAACAGATGGTGTGAAGGGAGGACGAAATCAGAAGGACAAAAAGTGAAGAGTAAGGTTGATCAGTAAGGTTGAAAAAACATAAGAAACACATGCAGTGGTCCTCGTGGGTTTTATTTTCCCATTGTATAAAGGTGGCTGCCTTTTTTAAACCATCACAAATACACAAGCAAGCAGGGTGCGAATATGTAGACAACAGGTTAAAAATAACTCACTTCTCCATACAATTTAGCCATACATATACAGTAGAAAAGTTAGCAGAGGGATGTAAGAAAGGAAGTGGGTGGTAAGAAAAGAGAAAAGGAAGAGCTGGTGCTGAGCAAGCCTGGGATACACGATTCTTGGTAAAAAGGGGTATCAGTGGGAAAGAGTGAAGTTTGCTGGAGGCAGTTTTTAACAGCTTCTTGTGGAGCTAAAGAAAATTGGCCAATCGGCGCAGCTGAAAACCTACGTGGAGCTATGCAGTCTGAGATGCTTTACATATTCTAATATTCACACAAATATTTTTGTTGTGAATTATATTGCTGCCTCAAATATTCTGTGCTGAAATATTTCCAGCTTATTTGTCAGAACTGTGTAATCATTTTGGCAAATAACAGAGCTCAGTCTCTAATGATGACAGCAATCTGTCATCATTAGGATTTCACAGTGTGGAAGAATATACTTTACAATCTGTTTTTCTCAATAGCTTCACATTCTCTATTTTACTCCACAGAAATTTCTTTGGCACCATCCGTTCACTGTTAAAAACTGTGCAAAAAAAATTGTTCCTGTTAAAATGTTAATTACAGCACCTCAAAAGCAGATAGAAAATGGAAAAAACCTGTCCATTCACATTCCTTCAGAATTGGAATTGTAATTTAAAAGAGCAGATTAGGTTTATTGCTTGTACTTTATTGAAAATACAGGCCTATTATTAGGACAACGTGTTATTTGCTATGTACATTAGCAAATTGGGGGATTATCATGGTAATTGTAAAGAAAGCATTTCATGTTTTCATCTTAATCTGTTAGTTTCTGTATGTTTACAGTTTAAAATTAAGTATCAAAACTTTTGTGTTTAACCCTGATCTGAGTACTACTATATGTTTGTAGATATTTTCTCCTTTTCTAGCTAAAATTGTTTTCCAAATAGTGAAGAAGAGCATTCAGCTGCTAAGCCAGTCTTTCTGTGTTCCCAGCAGTCTGCTAAAGCTATGAATAGGCTGGCTTGAACTGGCCGGTACCTGAAACAGAACCCATGCAAAGGGTCAGCTTATATATTTCAGATCAGCTTCACTTTGTGTACATGTGCCTTCCCTTTCTCTGTGTGTGAGATGTCAGACCTAATGTGTCCATTGTAGATCAGCTGTAGAGTTTATGCCTAGAAAAAGTCTTCTGTTGGGTACGATGAAGTGCCTGCACATCACTGTAGGCTTTGTCTGTTCAGTCACCATCTCTACAGTGCAGGAACAAATCCTTCTGTCTTGGGATTTGCCCTCTCTCTTCATTTCATTGTGTAAAATAGCAACTTCTAATCTGAATTAGGAGGAATCTTTTTGGAAAGTTTTAACATGGATTTATAAATGCCACTTTATAATTCTTCTAGTACTAACTCCCTATTAACAAACTCTGCCAATGTTCAATACAATTAAAGAGGGTACTTTATTAAAAAAAAGAAAAAAAAAATAGTTTCTTAACACTGGGTAAAACCTTGCCAAAGATTTACCTGTCCCAATAAAATACAAGTTTTTTAAATAAAAAGCAAAATTTAAGTCATATATATGTGCATAATTGTCACTTCATGCACTACGACTAGTTTAATACCATACAGTCTCACTTGCTAGTGCATGTCCAGCTTCTGCCAAGCAGCTCTCACACTATTAACAATAGTTCATTGTCTTTGTGATTGCTTATGAACCTATTAGGACATCCTAACCATAGCTGAAACAATCACAGGCTTTTTCTCTGGTATATATAGATTTTCTCCTGTTTTGACTTTTATCAGCTATTTACAGGTATATACAGAGTTCCAAAAACTAGAGGGGAAATGGATGACAGAGGAATTGCTTTAAGAGAATTGTGCTCAAAAATCTTCTGCCAGCTTTGTAAAAGAATATATTAAATAAAATGTTAAAGAAAATTAAAATCTGTTTTACTCTCTTCCAAGCTGTGGTAGTTTCTGCATAACTTTCTGTTTTTTCTGGTTTTCTTTATATGAACATATAGATATATCAAGTCTGTTCTTACTTAATGCTATATATAAACAGGTGGGTGTTGATTCTGAAATGTGTAGTGACATTGATACTGATGGTAGAAGTGTTCAGTCTTTGTTCTATTTTTTTTATGGATTATACAAAATACTTGTCTTGATATTTGCAATAAAACTTCTGGAAATAGTAAGATGGATTACTGTTTCTTTTAATTCTGTCATAACAACTAGGAAGAACTGCATTATCACAGTGCTTGTTAGTAAGCACAGAGATAAACTAAACCAAAATGTAACACAATATTAATGTAGGCTTTCGAGATTTTTAACATTCCCTATATAAGCAAGCTGACAACCATAGGATCGTCTCCTTTACAATTATCTTTACAAGGTTATAATGCAAATCTTAGATGATAGAATATTGTGCCATCAAAATACTTACAAACAGTAGGCAAGACTTGAATTGACCTTGAAAACCTGAAATATGTGTATAAGCATGTGTTTACATTTGTATACTTTTACAAAAATGATGGTTTCAGTCTTCTTAAAAGGTGTTTTGGCATCAGATGTTACCTAACACTTTTTACTGACTGTATTTCAGAGGCAGATTACAGATGCTGTAGAGAGAACCTTTTCCTCAGGAAGTATGCATGTTCTTTAACATGATTAGAATTTTCCTGCAAAATGAGGTGTTTTGGGCTAATCAGCTCACTTCATCATAAATCAAATCCTCAAGAAGCAGCAAATTTGAACCCAGGTGAATGTTTCAACCACTGAATAGAAGTTTTTGTCTTCTCGTTCCCTTTCTGTCTCTAAAGGAACATCTAAAAATTAATTCAGTCAATTCAGCAATGAATGCAGGAAATTCCTCCTGCCTGATACTCTAAGGTAGATAACCAGTAGAATCTTAATCTTAAATCTTAACAAATTCTTGAAACACCCTGATCCAAAAAACAGATAGCTGCACTAATTTGTCTGTACTTAAGCTAAAATCATCTGCATTTTGAAGGAAGATATTGTCAGTGTTCTCCTTTAGGAAAATATAGAGCGTGGTTTTTTTCTAGCTCTCTTCTTTATGTGCTTACTTAGTAAAGTACTATCAACAAATGCCATCATTCTTTCCAAATTCCATAGCCAAGAAAACCCTACTTGGTCAGCATGAAAGCCCTTCTCCATAAAAAATAAATAAATAAATAAATTAAAAAAAAAAGAAATATTTCATGACAGAAAATTTTTTTCTCTTTGTTTTATCCAAAACTTCATTAATTAGTACACTGCCAGAAGATACAGGTTTATTTTCTCTGTGTCTGAAAATATCCAACTCATAATTTATCTCCCAAAAACACTGGTCTAGCTATCTAGTTATCTAGTCTACAGACTACCTTCTGTAAATTAGTGATGTATTTGACTAGTCACACCCAAAAGAGAATGTATAAATCAGTGGGTTAGGGTGATTGTTAAGGGAAAAAAACCCTCTGAGTTTAGTAATTGTTATCAGAATTGGTTATAAAACATACAAATAGTCCAGGCAGCATTTTGAGCATGGAGGTGAGAAAGGCTTTCATCCAAAAGACGCCTCCTGTAGTCTGGAAACATATGTATGGAATAAGATCAATTCCCTGAGGCAAAAAAGTGAATTTTCATCTCTTAATGTCATGGAAAGGAGCATAGATTGTCTATAATCGGGAGATATGATGGCCAGCAATTATTGCAGGCATCTCTCTTCAGACTATATACTGGTGATTCTGCTACTCTAAGAAAGGTATGCAAATTCTTATTACATGCAACATGTTCTCAGCTACCTTATTAACTGGCCACATGTACATTTTGGGTTCTGCTTCAAAACACCTGGAGACTTAATTCTCTGGATACAGCTAATGTTTACTGTCTAGCCTTTAAGGGTGTGTGACTATGTGGTGGGTTGAATTTTGTCGGATGCCAGGTGCCCACCAAGCTGCTCTATCACTCCTCCTCCTCCTCAGCTGGACAGGGGAGAGAAAATATAATGAAAGGCTCATGGTTCGAGATAAAGACAGGGAGAGATCATTCACTAATTACCATCACAGGCAAAGCAGACTCGACTTGGGGAAATTAATTTTATTTATTACCAATCAAATCAGAGTAGGATAATGAGAAATAAAACCAAATCTTAAAACACCTTCCCCCCCACCCCTCCCTTCTTCCTGGGCTCAACTTTCACTCCCAGTTTCTCTGCCTCCTCCCTTGCAATGGCACAGGGGGATGGGGAGTGGGGGTTGCGGTCAGTTCATCACACATCGCCTCTGCTACTCCTTCCTCCTCACTGTCTTTTCCTGCTCCAGAGCAGGGTCCCTCCCAGGAAAGACAGTCTTCCATGAACTTCTCCAGCATGAGTCCTTCCCACGGGTTACAGTTCATGAACTGCTCCATCATCGGTCCCTTCCATGGGGTGTGGTCCTTCAGGAACAGACTGCTCCAGCGTGGGTGCCCCATGGGGTCACAAGTCCTGCCAGCAAACCTGCTCCAGGGTGGGCTCCTCTCTCTCCACAGGTCCACAGGTCCTGCCAGGAGCCTGCTCCAGCACAGGCTTATCCACGGGGTCACAGCCTCCTTTCGGTACATCCACCTGCTCTGGTATGGGGTCCTCCACGGGCTGCAGGTGGAGATCTGCTCCACCATGGACCTCCATGGGCTGCAGGTGGATATCTCCTCCACTGTGGACCTCCATGGGCTGCAGGGTGACAGCCTGCCTCACCATGGTCTTCACCATGGGCTGCAGGGGAATCTCTGCTCCAGTGCCTGGAGAACCTCCCCCTCCTTCTTCACTGACCTTGGTGTCTGCAGAGTAGTTTCTCTTACATATTCTCACTCCTCTCTCCCGGCTTCTGTTGCACAGCAGTTTTTTTCCCCCTTCTTAAATATATTATCACAGAGGTGCTACCGCTGCCACTGATGGGCTCATCTTTGGCTAGTGGCAGGTCTGTCTTGGAGCCGGCTGGCACTGGCTGTATCAGACATGGGAGAAGCTTCTGGCATCTTCTCACAGAAGCCACCCCTGTAGCCCCCCCACTACCAAAACCTTGCCACCTAAACCCAATAGAGACTACCTATTCTGCCCCAATCATAAAAAAGTAAGAGGAATAAAAGTAACATTTTAAAAAAATTGGTAAGATTAGATTTCTTAGGGAGTGTGATCATGTCAGCATGTATTAAGTGATGTTATCTACAAAATGATGTTATCTACAAAATGGGTTTTATTGATGGTATGCCTCCTTTCTGGATTGTGATCGGGCCTAGGAGTGAGCAAGATGCCAGACTGCAGAACACCCAGGAGAGTACTGGACACAACTGCACAGATTTAAAATCAGACAGTAAAGTTCTTAAGTTTAAGCATCTCCTAATTGAGAACTTCGCTTTGGACTGCAGTATCTTATTTCTTTATTCAAGTTCTGCTAACATCCAGGTACCAGCACTAGCTGGGACTCCAGTAGTCCCATCCAAAAGAGGACAGCTTGGGAAGTGCCTAGACTTGTTGGCTAGATGGACTGCAATGTAATAACTGTCATCTATGCCTAAAGCAAAAGATTACATAAATATTTGTAGCCTCTTTATACTAGACACTGTTCATATAACAGAAACCCAAGTATCATCCTGCAGTGCTTGGAAAATTGGATTTAGATGAGTGACAAATGCTCTCACAGTCAGACAGGGGCCAAGGAGGACTGACAGCATGAGTGAGTAAGTTAGTAGCTACAGGTAGTTGCCACTGAGAATTAATTTCCCTCTTCATTAAGCTCCTTATACACAGAGCCAAGGGAACTGACTAATATGGTGTGATCCTTGATGAAGCAGGAAATTGAGTAATCCTAGTCAGCCTCCTTCTAAACAAACCTTTCTATTGGGAACTGGCTTCATAAATTAAGTGGCTAGTTCACTTTGCTGTCGCCTTAGTCTTTTTTTGCTTAATACCTTTGAGAATAGAGGTCAATGCCTTGTAAATAAGATTAAAAAAAGTAAAGAGAATTATGATAAAATAGCATCAATAAAAGAGATACCAAAAAAGTGCTCATTTATAAAGTGTTCAGAGGGGGGTTACAGATCTCTTACTCTTTAAGGCCAGTATCAGAACGACATTCCGGTAGTAACTTTTTATAAGAGAACAGTTTGGTACTGGGGAAACTAACACTCATAAAGAAAAGCTTTCAAGAAAGAGATAGGAGTTATGGTGGGTATTGGCTTAGCCTTCCGTTACAGTAAGACACTACTAGCATGTTAGAATGTTCCTGTATGTCTGGGAAATTTGACATTCTTTAGCTTTTAACTGAAATTCTTTTTGAAAGTTTATAAATGTTTTAAAAAAGACAAGACATTTGGCTAATAACATAGCTGAAGGCTATAAAAATAACAGTTTCCCCTTCAAAAAAGAGAATCAAAACAAGTGACCCTGGGTGCTGAGAAAATCTGCTAGATACAGAGTACTTTACACTAAAAGACGCAAAGTGTGCTATTTTAAAAAACCGTTATGAAATGGTCAGTTTCCAATTGTCCTTAGTTCATTAAATTTCCCAGAGAGCTGAGGAAATTCCTCACAGTGTGTAAAGAATCCTGAGAATTATGTGCAAAAAAATTGTGTTCTAAAACTGACAATCCTTCAGCACACCAAACTTCAGCTGACATTACTATTGATTTCACGGTGTCTCACAGACATGATGACGACTTTTTGAACACTGGGGATGGGTCAGCATAGATCTGCAGTAAAACCCACTTAACCATCTGGCCTACCTTCTGGAAATCTCTTCCGTCGGCCTGGCATGGACTGAGTAAGTATCTTCATTTATAATAATTTCCACAATGACTTACAATGTTGACAGTGAATACTCATTATATTTCCCTCTAGACAACCCAGCTAACACAACCCCCTAAGAGCATATACAATCCATCTTTTCTATTTTAATTTTTCTCCTAAATAATGTCCCTGTAATTAGCAGTAATCACTTATGGTTTACATTATTTAATATTTTTAGAGTGCCAACTACACACTCTGGTCAACATGCTCCAGATTTTTAAAATATATATATATCAGAACTTCAATACAAGTTATAAATAAAGTCCAAATATATAAACCGAAAAAAGTTCCCATTTGACTCTCTGTTGATACAACTTCAGCTGCAACCCTAAGTAAAAATAAATTTTGCTTTCTGCAATGTGTCCCCCTCCTCCAAAAAAACACAAACCATCAAAGAGAAGGAACCAAAAATCCTGAATTTTGCAATCCCTATCTGTCTTCCTCTGAATGGATTTTGTTTACGTGGTGAAAAAATTGAGTCTATCACTTTTGTTTGTTTGTTTGTTACAAGGTAAATGAAAACAACTCCTCTCAATATACTAAGCTTACCTCTCCAGCTAAAGAAAACAGATCTAAAGTTTGATCCAAAAGGAATTTCACAGGTGGGGTTTCTTGATGTCAAAAGTGAAGAAATTGCTTGTTTCATATGTTTCTGTGTAGGATTTTAAAACATGTTTTTTAATAATTTATATTTAAAAGTAAGTAAAATGACTTATTATTGAATGAACTCTCCTTTACCCTTTACTTATTGTACTTCTACAGCAAAATGAATAATACGGGTAATAGTATGCTAATGGTAAATATTAATATAAGCAATAATAGTGTGAAATGTCTTCCAAATAACTTCTTATCTCATAGATATTTGAAAGTCAGTCACAGATCTTGTTTTCCTTAGCAAAGAAGAGATGCTGGGTACTGACAGGAGGTAGTTGTTGTAAACCCCTAACTTCATAATGAAGTATCACAATTGTCACCCACCACAGTAATAACCATTTCTTGCCTAGATGTAAAGCACATATTAAATATAGGAAAAACTAGAAACACCTCTGTTAGATATACAACATAATCAGCAGATTAATAGTTTCAAATTCCAATAACTGCCTCTTAGTATACTTGAATTTTTAATTTCCTATTAAAAACCTCCTACATAAAATTCCTTTAGGAAATTGTTTTTCTTTGCTCCATTATGTGATAAGATGATAATATAATACAGAAAGCTAAACTAAAATTTACACAAAAATAACAAATCCTGTAGGAAAGCATCAGAAACAATAAAATCTAAACATAGGTCAGTCGATTTTGATTTTTTTAATTGCCGGTTACACCTGTAATATCTAGATGCACACACACAAACATAGATACATACATATCGTCATGTACTTGTGTATATATATTTGCTTTTGTTTCTGCATTTTAAAAGGAAAGGTATTTCTTTCTCTCATGAATGGAGATTGGTTCCCTACCTATTTTAATGAAGGCCTTACTAATGAAAATAATTATTTTAGTTTTTCCCCTGTCCAAAAATAAAAATAAATTTTATAGTAATATAGCCATTTTAAGCACGTGGTGTTAATAGTTACAAAAACAACATTTAAATATCCTTTAATATTAAACAATGAAATAAAATAAATTATCGATTTAAAAAACCCTAACCAACCAAACAACACAACCCATAAACAAGGAGTAGAAGGGAAGGAAAAAAGCAGCTGGAAAAGATATTACGAAAAGAAGTAAGAAAAGGGAGAAAAATCTGGACAAACCAACCACTATTCTCAAAGTTAAAAGTAAATCCAGTATACGCAAATTCTGTCTAGTTTTATGGTGTTAACTTTTCACAGAAGTCACGGTAGCATGTTTTACATTCCATAATCTAAAGCTTCTAAAATGCACTGTAGCTGTATTTGCTAGGCTATTTGCTAGGCAGAAAATGTAGATTCAAAAAGTTTTTTAAATCCCCCCCAAATACACAAAGTTGGAGAAAAGGAAACTTTGTGAAAGAAGTCTCATAGATTTTCTAATCTAAGTCACTATACAATACCATCTACTTATTTAATGTTATGAGCCAGAGAAGTTTTGCCATAGAATCACTACAACTCTTTGCCAAGCATTTTAAGTAATTGATTTTCTGACTAATCTCACTGTGAATTTTTTCTCTTGGTATCTCAGCCAACTATAGCCTTTTCAGCTTTCGTCTTATTGTGCCTTTTTTCCTCCAATGTTTCTCATTACAAATTTGTATAGATGTGCATATTTTTACCTTAATATAATTTTTTTTTTTTACTAGAATTTAGAAAAAAAAACCCTTGAATAAACGTGTAAGGAGACAATTATATAGGTAAGCAATCACTTAGAAAGTCACCATTTTCTGTATATTTTATAACATACATTGAATTTGCCATATAGTCCTGTGCAATCATAGCATCAGCCAAATATTTATTTATTAGTTGTTTGGTATTGTGGCATGTTACTATGCAATAAAATGAAACATTATGGCAGCTTTTACAGAGTGATTAGCAAATGCTCATTCTGAAAGCTAAAATAATAAATTACTTGATTTCTGAATGTAATCTTATTTGTATTTTTAAGTGGTTAGTCTGTTATCAACAAAAACAATACTTAAGGGTTATAACAAAATTAAATTGCATTCTCAGCATGTATATTTGTATTAATATGAAGTACCTGGAAGATAACATTATGAATCTATACACAAACATTTTTCATGTAAAAATTTAACAATTTTTAAAGTTAGTTCTTAACAGAATTCAGAAATAAAATTAACATTATATGATTAATGGACACAATTTATATTACAGTACATAGGTTGCAAAACAACATCAAAGATTATAGTAAATGTAATATTTCTAAGTGTTTAAATCTTGAAAATCTATTTCAAAATTTAAATTAAGTATTTTCATTATTCAAATATTGCAATGACATTCTTAATGTACTTCTACTAAAGTATTTTTTTCTGGGTTTTTTTGGAGGGGGATGGAGGGATACTGGATAGCTTCATTTTTCAGAAAACTTCCTTATTGTGTCAACTGTTAGTCTAAAAAAGATGTTAACCATTTTTCATTCCTGTTCATATCCAGAGACTGTAAACTTTTACTAGGAATTTTATTAACTGGTAAGTTAATAAAGTTCTAGTAAGTTAATGAATTTCTGGGTAAGTTCTGGACTGGACTTCCAGACTCTCAGTTCCTCAATACAAGTCACAACCTATTATTGATTTTTGAGAAATGTCCTCTCTTTATGTGATAATTGCACAATAGAAAGTTTATTTTAGTCAGTTGATTCAATTAATGTTGGCAAATACATTTTTATTTTAACTGTACTGGCAAGAGATTTGTGTGTCCCATACTTTTAATTTCTCCTCATTTGAAACATGCATGTCTGATTAAATCAATTGAAATCCATGGAAAGATTTTCACTTATTGCAATCTATCTGGACACAATGTTTCCAGAAAACAAACGCAGTCAGAATATGGACATTAGGTTGACAAAGTTCATATGATTTTGTTAGACTTTAAAAAAGAAGGTGTTAAATGGTTTAATTTTATTTTTCTTTCTCATCACTTTGCAGAAAACAAACACCAATTTTCCTGCTATCACATATAATGTTTGCAACAAAATATATAACATAACTTCCTCAGTAAGAGTAATACTTTGTCAGAAAATCTGAAATATATTTCAAACTTCATTTTTTCTTCAAGTTCATTGTCTCTCAAAAGCCTAAATTAATATTTAAACATCTTTGAGCATTTATTTGTATCAAATAAAAAATCTTTGTAACCTAAAAGCAATATTTTGAACACACTGTAAAGAAACTGGCATGCAACATAAACAAAGGAAAATGGGAAAAACTGTGCACTTAAGCATATTAAAACATGGAGAAAAGTTTTTAAAACCAGGTTTTATTTAAATTATTTCAAAAGCAGCTCACATGACTGTCTTACTGCATGCAAAACTAATGCTTTTATTCAAGATCCTATTCATGGTTTCATAACTCTCTTCAAGACATTTCCAGAATAAAAATTAATGAAAACTAAGAGTCTTCCATTTTTACTCAAACCCACTGAAACCCGTATGCATTTCAGTAACAGCAGACTTGAGTAAAGAATTAAAGAAAGAAAGAATAAACTATTTTAAATCAAAAGGAAAGTTCTGGTCATACTGACCTTCAACAATTTGAATTTAGTTACATAGCCAGAGTGGCATTTTCACAGTGTATTATGGAACAGTCAGTAGCAAACTAATCTTATTTGTGTAGTTTAAAATATGAACAAACTGGCACATTCACAACTAAACTGACATGATTGATTGCCACATGGTTTAGAAGTTGGGTACAGCCCAGGTTATGCTTAATCCAATGCCATCCCAAATTATGGGTTTTGAGGGAGATAAACAGGAGTCTTTTTTTACCTCTAAGAAAGCAGAGAGAAATTCAACATAATAGACACCTATAGGTACAATCTAAAATCGTCAGAAAGGACAAAGAACTGTTGCT
Organism: Pelecanus crispus; assembly: GCF_030463565.1. Taxonomy (NCBI): domain Eukaryota; kingdom Metazoa; phylum Chordata; class Aves; order Pelecaniformes; family Pelecanidae; genus Pelecanus; species Pelecanus crispus. Next base: position 64,987,193 of record NC_134646.1, on the reverse strand, counting down.
GCAGATCTAGCTGAGGGAAGCCTTGTTGAAACTAAACATAGTAACATGAAGTAGGGCAAAGGAAACAGGAAGATATTCCAGTAAATTACAGGTAATTTGTTATGAAACATATGTCTATCTAGTTTAAATAAAGCACAATATTGGACCTTGGCCTCTGCTAGGCTGTTGACTATATTTCAGTTTCTCCAATTTAAAAGCCAAAACCCAACAAAACTTAATGAAGAATGAAAACACTTAGAAAGCTTGTTTGCAATTTTGGGAGGAAGGGAAAATTGTTTCTGATCTATCACCATTCATATTTTCGACCATTTGTGTAGATCTGAAAGAAAACAGTTGCTATTCAGTCTCAAATAGAAAACACCTTATGATTTCCTACTAAGTGGTCATTTAAGTACCATAGAGAAAACATCACAATGAGATTTGGGACTTTTTTTCTAATTTTCAGATCAAAGTTGTTAGGAAGTTCTGTACATTTACTCTTTTGTTAATTACCTAAATGCAGAGTATCATCATAATGTTAATCCTTTTAATTCTGCATGTGTGTATAGCCACATTACAGCTGATCTTCCAGCACAGATATTTTCTTAATCTTTATAGTGTAGTCATAATATGTCCTGCATGTCAGCTGGATTCTTCTGGGCTTGAGAGGAATGTCAGGTTCTCCATTCTTTTATAGACCTTTCAGATGCTATGAATAATTTGGCAGTCTAGAATCACAAGTAATACTTTTATATCCAGAAAATATCTGGCTAACAGATAGTCCTCCGCTAGTGAAGCAGAAGTCTTTAGCCTTTATATATTACGGTACATATATCTTCGATATCATATCAAATGTCTTACACTAGGAATTGCACTTCTTCTAGCAATATCTTTTCCTGACTAATTCAGAAAATTCAAGTAAATGATGTATGAAAATCACATCAGGTTTTTATCTAACTGGGAAGAATCGCGGTTAAAAGCAGCATACTAACAATTAAGGATAATTAATTATAGGGTATATATCCCTTTAGGTGACAATTGTTTCTCTCAACTTATCTTCTGCATCTATAAAACACACTGTTGTGGACTACACATTATAATTATGGAGGACTTCTGGAGTATGTAAAATTGGAATAATATTTATGATGTATCCAAGTATCTACAGTTTATTTGTCTCTGTAGTAGCCACAGGATCATAATTTCCAGTGTTAATTCTTTGGCATGGTATTTGAAGAAACAGAAGGGCAATGAACAGCTTATGAGGGAAAATGAGAAATATATAAACTAAAAAATAAACCCCAATATTTTGACAAAAAGAAAGAAAAAGTTTCAGAGGAATGGATCAATTTCCTGATTAATGATTTCTCTAATTGTTTCTTTGAAATGGGAAAAAGACGAACAACCTTCTATTCCTATAATGCAAATTAGATAATAGTCTTGTGTTTTGAAGTCCAACATCTGAATGTAAAAATATGCTAAGACAGATGTGAATAAGTGCTGTTTGAAAAATTCTGATAAGTACTTTATATGAGTTTAGTTACATGCTATAAATTTTATGGAGAAAAAAAAGAATTAAACTGTGAATAGTAATAAATAAGAGTACTTACGTTGGATTATGTTATGACTAAATATACCATAAATCTATTGGTTACATTGATTGAGCCTTGAACGTCTATTATCATAAATGAGCCCATAAAAAATACTTCACACATTAAGAGTAAATTACTCACTGATTAAACAGTTGCCACGCTTTAAGCACCATTTCCTTCACTTAATTCAAATATTTCACAAATACGAATCTGCCATCAGCTTTAGTAGACAAAATGAGTTCTGAGTTCTTACATTGAGTTAGCTGTGCAAAGCATTTGCAAAAGGGCACAATGTAGTGTGGGTCCCATTGAAAAATATATATAAGTAGGAACATTGTGCTTTCTCCCGTCAAATCTTAAATCTTTGTGTTTACAGAAGATGTAGTATTTAATTAAAAATACACAGTAGTCTGAAAATGAAGCAAATAGTTTAAGAATAATTCTTGTGCTTAAGGTTTTTAATTGCATTCAGCTAAAAACTCAGCAGTGATACCTAATTATAGAATCACAGAGCAATTTGGGTTGGAAAGGACTTCTGAAGGTCATTTAGTCCAAACCCCTGCTCAGAGCAGGGACAATTAAACAAGGATGGTCAATGCCTTCCCCAGTCAAGGTCTGAATATCTCCAAGGATGGAGACTCCAAAACCTTTCTGAGCCTCTCTTCCAATATTTGACCACTCTCACAATAAAATAATTTATCCTTTTCTCTAATAAAAATTCAAAGGTTTTGTGTTTATTGCCTCTTATTCTGTCACTTTTCACTTCCAAGAAGAGTCTGAATCTATCTTCTCTATAGCTTCCCATTAGGCAGCTGCAGACAGCAAAGGGATCTCTGCTTAACCACCTTATCTTAAGGCCAAACAAATCCGGCTCTTTCAGCCTCTCAGATGTTCTGTGTTCCATACTCACAACTGCTGAGCACTCCCTCCAGTCTGATATTATATATGAACTTGCTGAGAGCACTCCATCCCACTGGTCAGGTCGTTAATAAAGCTATTGAACAGCATTGGTCCCACTCCTGTTCCACAAAGGACATCTGCAGTAACTGTCTGTCAGCTGGACTTAATCAGGTAATGTTCTTGCTGCGGATGAGGGAAAATCCTTATGCAGCTGAGGAATTGTTGTATGGATAGTCACTAAATTCAATAATATTACTGCATTCTGCTTCCAAAGACATTGGCAGGAACAGACCCTTATTCTCTTTGTTCCTTGAAGTCAACATTAAACATTAAACAACTTGCTGATGTCTGTGACATCACCTTTCCATTTCTTTTTCACTTTATCTGGTCAGTTTACAGCAAAACCACAAAAAATGGCTTATATCTTTTTGACACAAGAGCTGATGCAAGGGAATGTGAATTTCAACTTAGATTCGCTGAAGGGGCTCCACAGCTAAGAATGTAAATAAGGTATTTCATAATAATTGTTTCTTCCCATCCCTAGATCTGGTAGTTACATGCTCCCCGTTTATTTCCATGCTGTAACATTTGAATATTCAGTTTATTTCACAGATATCTACCTATACATAATGAATTCAAACTGAGACTCCTCATCTATGATTCCTTTTTAGAGCAATTCCTGTTTGGGGGAGAGGAGGAACTCTTTTAGCTTTATTTGGTTTCTTTCTGTTAATATTTGTTGTCATTATTCTTCTAGGACAATTTCAGTGGACCTAAAAAGTGTTAGACAAATGAAAGAAAAAAGAAAAAGTTTTGGAATGATGTGACTCTTTCCCTTTCCATATGTCAATGTAGGAAGGAATTTAAAATATGCTGTATTCATAGGGGTCGAAGTAAAAAATATATCAAACTGAAAATGCCTGAGTATTTGAAGACATATTTGTTATGGGAGAAAGCTCATAAATATATAGAAATTACAGATTACAGGATCTCTAAACTGCTATTGACATACCATGAATGTCAAAACTTACAAAGATGATTACAAGCTTAGCTGAGTTTGTTTCAATTATAAATCTCATGGAGAATTTAGAAATCTGGTATATTCTCTAGAAGTGGGGAAATCCAAACAGAATTCCTACAGAATTTGCCAACTCCTCAGAAAGAAGGACATCTAAAACTAGGACTTCTTTCTGTAAACATTTTCTTTACTTTTTAAGTCTGTCCACATTTTTATATCAGAGAATTAAACAATATTAAAACAAACAAACAAACAAACCCTAAATCCAGTATTCAGTGGTGCCTGTATGTGTATTTTAAGATTAATTATTTTAATTAATGTTCTTGATTTCTTATTAAATACTAGTAAAGTTTATTTAAGATTTTGAAGGTAGGATTTGTAGAAATGCACATCAATAAACCAGTAGAGGAGTTACAGTGATTCTGACCACAGAAAAAAAATTCTCCCCATATACAAATTTTAATAGTATATATATACATATACACATATATGTACATATGTGTGTGTTAACAATACTGGAATGACACACAAAATAATTTTACAGTAGGAGGAAAATGTGAAAAAACAACTTATTGTGACTTCTTGACTGTATCTTAGTTGTAAAATAAATATTTCTCGGTTTGTGAAAAATCTGATACATAAGTCACCATAAATAATATGGGAAATCACCTACAATACTTTTGGAAAAAACCCACCAAATTAACAACACAGAATCCCTTTTTTTCATATTACAAAGACCTTAGTTACTCTCTGACAGCATCTAAATGGGCTCTCATATGTTAATAGTATGAAATCTAGGGTCACTGATGTATTTTTCTGAATGTGAGCATCTCTGTTTATTTTCATTCCATATACCCTGTCTTACCTTTACTCTGAAAATGAAAGTTCTGTGGCAAGGAGGAGGAAGAAATACATTTAAAATTTTGTGTGTTAAGGTAAAAGACAGAAGCCTAAGTTTCCAACCACAAGCAATTGTGTTGATACAAAATGTATCTGTGCAGATGACAGAATAAAAGCTCCAAAGTTTTTACCCTTTTACTTTAAATGCACAAAGTAGAAAGAATCCGATCATTCTCCCATTGTTGTAATGTCTTTGCAGTATTTTCTGTGATAAATGTTGAACAAGAAGTTTTTCAATTCAAAGTGAAAGAAAAAATACTCCAAACATCCACATACAAATGGCAGATCTTTTCAATACGGAAATATGATTTTCTCGGTCACTGTTCACATAGAGATTCACTTTACCAAAGTGATTTTGCCCTGTCATCTAATAGCAGTGGGGTGCATTGCCTCTTGGAGACACCTTTCGAAAGTGATCTACTGTGTCAAGTGCCCCTTTTTCCCTTGAAAAATTTTACATAAAGATCAGAGCACCTTCAATCTTTCAACACTGGTTATATCATCTATTAATGCATTACATAACAACCCTGTATCTCCAGATTCCTAAGAACTAGTGGTACTCCATGCATGGAACAAAGATCATAAAGCAATCTTTACAAATGTTTTTTTCCTTTCATATTTTATAAACCACTTTTAATTTTGTAAGCTGATCCATAGTCTTATTTATAGAAACAAACTTAATTTGTTCTTTGAGCGAGTTGAGTAGGTTTCCTTCTGAATACGTATGTCCACATACCAAAAAAGTTGGAGCAAGTCAAAGTCTATTTTGTAGGTAGTTATTAGGTATTTTGATTTTAAACCCTGAAATTTCCTTCATGCTTTTCTTAAAACATATATTAAAGAATAAAGTTATTATCAGTCAAAACTATATCACATAGTAAATAATCTACACAAATCTTTTTAAAATGCTGTTTGGTTTGTTGAAAAACTAGTATACCTGATGAATAATACATAAACATTTTAGCTCAGAAAATGTATCCAAATAAGACATGGAAAGACTTGTCAAAGTATTAAAAAAAAAAAAAAAGATGAAATTTTATTACACTATGCAAAAGAATTTCTCAGTGGAATTAAAACTAGCTGTATTGCTAACATACAGCCTTCAAATACTCGACTCATTAAAAGCCAAAATAATATATTTTGAAATTTACAATTTGCTACTTGTATATCAAGCTGTGAGTATAATGGTAAGAAAAATACTTTGTGACATTACTAACTCAAGTAGTCTGTAAATTTTAATCTAATTTTAATCCATGGAGCTAAGGACACAGACCAAAATTAAGGAATTAGTTCAGAAAAAAATATTATTTCCTGATGCACCTATGAATTATCATGGCATTATGCTGAGAAATCATGCACTTGCAACCATCCATTTCCCAGCATTAGAAAACAAGAAATTTTTTTCATTAATGTCATGTTCAATGGAAGTAGGAAAATAATTATTCTTGGATTTCTGCTAGTTAAAAATTAAGCAATATAAAGATTATTGGTTTAAAGGATATGCTAAAAATCCTAGATTATGTCAGTAAAGAGATAGGATGACCAGATTTTTTTTTTTTTTTACTGTAGCCCATGTTATCTTCTGGTTCTCTACCCTCTCACATATATTTAATTCAATTATAATTCAAATACAAGTTTTGAACAACCCACAAATACCTGTCACCTTGATCTGACTGCAGCCATATTGTCTGACATTTCTACCTATGCACAATTTTGTTAAAAAAAAAAAAAAATAATTAAATCTTTCACTATTGATTTTAGGGCTGTTTTTGTTTTCAGCACTGTGAACTATCTTGTCCTAGTTCTGCCATTTAAAGAAGTGAACAACAAACTGGTCTTAAAGGAGATAAAGGAGAGCCAAGGAGAATCTCCATCCTTTATTGGATGCAGGGGGAAACATTGCCACCAAGGATGAGGAAAAGGCTGAGGTACTTAATGCCTTCTTTGCCTCAGTCTTTAATAGTAGGACCCATTATCCCCAGGGTACTCAGGCCCCTGAGCTGGAAGACAGGGATGGAGAGCAGAATGAAGCCACCATGATCCAGGCGGAAGCAGTTAATGACCTGCTATGCCACCTGGACACTCACAAGTCCATGGGGCTGGATGGGATCCACCTGAGAGTACTGAGAGGGCCAGCAGAAGAGCTTGCCAAGCCACTTTCCATCATTTATCATCTGTCCTGGTTAACAGGGGAGGTCCCTGATGATTGGAGGCTTGCCAATGTGACACCCGTCTACAAGAAGGGCCGGAAGGAGGACCCAGGGAACTACAGGCCTGTCAGCCTGACCTCAGTGCCAGGGAAGGTTATGGAGCAGATCATCTTGAGTATGCTCAACAGGCAAGTGCAGGTCAACCAGGGGATCAGACCCAGCCAGCATGGGTTCATGAAAGGCAGGCTCTGTTTGACCAACCTGATCTCCTTCTATGACCTGGTGACCTGCCTAGTGGAGGAGGGAAAGGCTGTGGATGTCATCTGTCTGGACTTTAGTAAAGCCTTTCACACCATCTCCCACAGCATTCTCCTTAGGAAGCTGGTGGCTCATGGCTTGGATAGGTGTACTCTTCACTGGTTAAAAAACTGGCTGGATGGCCGAGCCCAGAGAGTTGTGGTGAGTGGAATTAAATCCAGTTGGCAGCCTGTCACAAGTGGTGTTCCCCAGGGCTCCGTATTGGGGCCAGTCTTGTCTTTATCAATGATTTGAATGAGAGGATTGAGTGCACCCTCAGTAAGTTTGCAGATGACACCAAATTGGGTGGGAGCATCAATCTGCTCGAGGGTAGGGTGGCCCTGCAGAGGGACCTGGGCAGTCTGGATCGATGGGCTGGGGCCAACCGTATGAGGTTCAACAAGGCCAAGTGCTGGGTCCTGCACTTCGGTCACAACAACCCCGTGCAATGCTACAGGCTTGGGGAAGAGTGGCTGGAAAGCTGCCTGGCTGAAAAGGGGACCTGGGGGTGCTGGTAGACAGCCGGCTGAACATGAGCCAGCAGTGTGCCCAGGTGGCCAAGAAGGCCAACAGCATCCTGGCTTGTATCAGGAATAGTGTGGCCAGCAGGAGCAGGGAGGTGATTGTGCCCTTGTACTCAGCAGTGGTGAGGCTGCACCTGGAATACTGTGTCCAGTTTTGGGCTCCTGAGTACGTCAAAGACATTGAGGTGCTGGAGCGTGTCCAGAGAAGGGCAATGAAGGTGGTGAAGGGTCTGGAGCACAGGCCTTATGAGGAGCGGCTGAGGGAACTGGGATTGTTTAGCCTGGAGAAGAGGAGGCTGAGGGGAGACCTTATCGCTCTCTACAACTACCTGAAAGGAGGTTGTAGTGAGGTGGGTGTTGGTCTCTTCTCCCACATGGTTAGCGATAGGACGAGAGGAAATGGGCTCAAGCTGCACCAGGGGAGGTTTAGACTGGAAATTAGGAAAAATTTCTTTACGGAAAGGGTAGTCAAGCATTGGAAGAGGCTGCCCAGAGAGGTGGTGGAGTCACCATCCCTGGAGGTGTTCAAAAAATGTGTAAACATGGCTCTTTGTGACATGGTTTAGTAGACATGGTGGCGTTGGGTTGATGGTTGGGCTGATGATCTTAGAGGTTCTTTGCAATCTTAGTGACTCCTAGTTTTACTTTCATTAAAAAAATAATCCAGCTGCCAAGCCAGGAAACATGAAATTAATTTTTACTCTACCCTTAATTGGTTTAGTGGTGGACTTGGTAGTGTTAGGCTAATGGTTAGACTGGATGATGTTAAAGGTCTTTTCCAACCTAAATGATTCTATGATTCTACGAGTCTATGATTTTTGGAAGCATTTAAGTTGCTTAAGAACAGAAGACAGTGTGAAAGTTACTTGGCTTGAATTCAAGAAAGTACTTTTTTAAAAGGACAAGAACCTTCTGTTCAATTTAGTCATTTTTCTTTATAAATATGTCATTATTATACCTTTCGGGAAAAAAAAATCAAATAGGCTGAACTCTGGAGTAAATATAATCAGTATAGCTGGGCTGAATTCAACAGTCCATTTCACCTCAACTGACAAGCTGACCCTATTAGATATTTTTTGTTCTTCCCTATTTATAAAGTATTTTGGAACAACTAAATGATATTCACATTGGACTCTGGCAGAACTCCTGTAGCTGATTTTTAGACTAGATTTTTCATGAAATATCAGATTTAGTTCTCTCAATTTGAGAAATTGTTTCCATTCCTAAAAAGAAAGTAGGCTTATGAACTGACAACTCAGTTGTTGAGGAAGCAAGATAGATATCCTTCCCCTCAGTATGTTTTCATTTTTCACTAAATGTACTTGGAAATAGTTTGAATTTTCACTGAAATTTAAGACACATCTATTTTGCTATCTTGTGGAAGTGAAATCCTATGATAGAAAACTACATGATGACTTCTTCAGGGTTCTCAAAGAGGTTTCAGGCAGAAAAAGCTAAATTTCCAAGTGTAGGATGCATACAGTAGATTATGCTAGATTACTGTCAGTGAAGAACAAAGCTGATGTCAGGTAAATATAGCACTAAGAAAGAGCCAGATTAAAATTTTCCCTTTAGGCCTTCTGGATTCAGTGCCTTCTCCTGTTTGACAAGATAATGCATTTAAGGAGGGAAAGGATGGGATTTTTATGACAAAGTGCAACTAAAAGTCATTTCTTTGATAACCGTCCTGTTGCATGTATTACTATATGCATATGCATGACTCCCGATGGTTAGGTATAACATATTTAATAGAATCATGTTTTTGGCAAAACACATGAAGCACCATTTATCTTGGGGAGCTCCCCATTACTGGTCTGACAGCTTTATAGTTCTGTTGGGAAATGAAGTATAACATCAGGTTACTAAGCAACTCCACAGCTTTTTTAAAGTACTTCTTGGAACTCACTTGTTTCTCCTAATTGATTCAGTCCACATCATTTTGAACATAAATGGGACATCATGTTTAGAAATATGCCGCATAACTACTTTTAGCTAACGTGTCTTGCTACCTCTGCATATCTAAATCAAGCACTGGCATATAAATGTCATATTGAAAGCAAATTTTTATCTTCTTCCTGAGTTGCATTGACATTTAATATATATAAATTATTTTGACAGTTCAAGCTAGTGTCTGAAGTTGTCTGCCGACTGTCAGAAAATAACATGAAAGTCTGAGCAGCAATTTCATTTTTCAAGTTTTACAGAGAATAAAGTTTTAATTAGTCAATCTGACTTACTTCTTTAGTGAATTAATGTGCTATAATACATCAGAATTAATAGGAGATCTACCTGTACATTGTAATCATGTTGATATTTTCTTGAGTCACTAAACCTTTGAGCAAGATAACATCTCATACCATCTCTAAATATTAGTGATAAATATGCTGGTATATCATAATTTATGTGAAATAGCCTTTTATCATTCCTGGATTTTCTCCCCATTATAGTGGTGGTGAATAATAAATAATTGAACACTATAGATATACTGACTTTGGTGTTCTTTCCTCAAGTTAACCTATGTGTTTCTTTCTTTATATCCTTCCTTATTTTTCCAAAATGTTAATACTTTTTAAATGAGTAAATACATGTTTACTGGGGGAAAAAAAATGAGACACAGACTGAGGGTCAACTAACAACATGCGTTATCTCCTGATATTTTAAACCCTTCTTTTGTTAGGTTGCTTATTATTTTGCTGATTGACCCCTTTTGTGCCTTCTGCCACCCAGTCTTCCATTTCCCCAAAGAGGTTTTTTTTTACTATTTTTTTTTTTTAATTTTCATTAATTTATGTAGGAGACAGCTTTCCTGCAACTGTGACTGGTAGAAACAAAAAAAAATCATTGTATCTTGATGCACACTTAGTTCTGTAATCTTTTTACTGTGCTCTATCAATTGTAATACTGTTGGAGGCTTAAATGTAAGATGAGCCATTACTGATTTGATCCAGTAAACTAACATAATCCAAGATTATAGGTTTAAATCATAAGTTAAGACATAGAACATATTTTAAAACTGCTGAAATGACATTCTTCCCCTCTCAATGAAGCATACATTACACTTAGGGGAAATGTTTTTTGCTTACTGCAACTTATGCAAGTTTCTCAGTCTTACGGAAGTCATATATGCACCTTATGTAAATTTCTATATGCACTAAATTACGAAATATCCCCTGTAATGGAGTAAACCTTTTTACATGTCTCTCATATGAGCAATTTATAGTGCCACTGAGTCACAAGGTTGTAGCACTCCAGTTCAGAATGAATTTTCTTCCAGTGCTCTGTTGAGGAAGAAGACTTCACAGTGCCTCTGCTGCTCCTGGGGCCATATACTTGATCACTAGTCAGGGGACCTCCCATTTCATGGCCTGTGGAACAATCTAGTATCTTGCAAACATTCATGATGCCAGAACTGTGGTGAGAGAATAGGAAGAAGGGATCATATAAGCAAATTTCACAAAGAGTGTATGAGACTTGTCAGGCTGTATATTGTTTTAATAAAACTTAAGATGGGGAAGCATCTAAAAAGTCCACTGAAAAGTGCAACACAAGAATGAGGTAGGTGTCTGAGGAGACAGTAAAAAACATAAATTATTATGTAGATAGTATGCAATATAAGTTCATATTTTGCATTTATTTTATAACTTTTAAGCATTGCTCTTAGGAAAAAATCCCTATGAAGGTCTGAAGAGGGTATGAGTCATACATGGTCTGACACTACAAAGTCTGTGCAAAACACTGCCAATAATGTCAGGCCATGGAAGACAGAATTAGCAAGTCAGACAATGTCAGGGACCAGAAAGTACTCAGCATGCAGGTATTGAAGGGATATTTCAACCCAAAGAAGTGTGTGCAATTTTCACTCATTTGAATTACTATATTTGCTTCAGTAAAATTATTAGAACATGTATTTATAATGCAAACAAGAGAATGCTTTGATATTTAGGAAATCACACAATCCATATGTTCTTACAGGGTGAGGGATGCAATAAGTATAAATTCAGACTTAAAAAAATATGAAGCTTTCTTTAATCCAAGTTACATCTATTATGTTTGCTATCATGTAAGCTTCTATACCAAACAAGACAAAGACAGATTGCCAAAGCTTGGTATCTCCAGGAATCCCTCAGGATTCTATAGGCCTTTGAACCCTTTGGGACTTTTTTCCTCTTGCATGTTCCCGTCATTTAATGAATGACACAGGCTTACCATACAACACTTGCCTTTTAGCCAGATATATCTTTATCGATGATCTGGATGAGGGGTTGAGTGCACCCTTAGTAAGTTTGCAGATGACACCAAATTGGGTGGGAGCATCAATCTGCTCGAGGGTAGGGTGGCCCTGCAGAGGGACCTGGACAGTCTGGATCGATGGGCTGGGGCCAACCGTATGAGGTTTAACAAGGCCAAGTGCCAGGTCCTGCACTTGGGTCACAACAACCCCATGCAAGGCTACAGGCTTAGGGAAGAGTGGCTGGAAAGCTGCCTGGCAGAAAAGGGGACCTGGGGGTGCTGGTAGACAGCCGGCTGAACATGAGCCAGCAGTGTGCCCAGGTGGCCAAGAAGGCCAACAGCATCCTGGCTTGTATCAGGAATAGTGTGGCCAGCAGGAGCAGGGAGGTGATTGTGCCCCTGTACTCAGCAGTGGTAAGGCTGCACCTGGAATACTGTGTCCAGTTTTGGGCCCCTCAATACAAGAAAGACATTGAGGTGCTGGAGCGTGTCCAGAGAAGGGCAACAAAGCTGGTGAAGGGTCTGGAGCACAGGCCTTATGAGGAGCGGCTGAGGGAACTGGGATTGTTTAGCCTGGAGAAGAGGAGGCTGAGGGGAGACCTTATCGCTCTCTACAACTCCCTGAAAGGAGGTTGTAGTGAGGTGGGTGTTGGTCTCTTCTCCCACATGGTTAGCGATAGGACGAGAGGAAATGGGCTCAAGCTGCACCAGGGGAGGTTTAGGTTGGAAATTAGGAAAAATTTCTTTACGGAAAGGGTAGTCAAGCATTGGAAGAGGCTGCCCAGAGAGGTGGTGGAGTCACCATCCCTGGAGGTGTTCAAAAAACGGGTAGCTGTGGCACTTTGGGACATGGTTTAGTCTAGTCTACCCTTGATTGGTTTAGTGTGGGTTTGGTAGTGTAGGTTAACGGTTGGACTGGATGATCTTGAAGGTCTTTTCCAACCTAAATGATTCTATTCTATATGCATTCCTCTCCTCTACAAGGAATGTCTGTCTTTTAAATACATCTATGTATTGGACTGCTATGGCAGTCCAAACAATCAGTAAACAAGATTTGTCCGGATATGAAAATAACTTTCAGGCCAGCTAGTAAAGAATGAAACACAATGAATAATTCTGTAGACGGCAGAGTAGATCAAATAGATGGAAGTAACTCATGAAGTGTTCAGAGAAGCTGCGACTATCCTCTTATGTTTGTAATTCAACAATGTGGCATATAAGCTCAGATTAATATTGGAGATATATGTAGCTGCACTTTGCTGGAACTAGTCAAGAATGAGGTAGTAAGAATGTGGCAAAGAAAAAGATAAGAGGTTAGGAAAGCCTGGCCATATTTACAGTCCTGCCAAACTCAAAATGTGACCATAGACAAGCCACTTAGGATGTAGTGGGATGTTAAAAGGTGATAGGGTCCACAAAAATACAGCAATTCAACTCTCAAGTGTGGTGAACGGGTTATCAAAAAAGATCAGTTATCAACAAAATTAGAGAGAAACTGCTTTTGTTTTCTAAGGGTAGGATTCATTACACCTAGAACTTCCCAATAGCAAACAAGAGCATAAGAGCTAAATTTTTGATCACAATGAACTGCTGGGTTCTGCTGAGACATTGGGGGATGGTAAAACTGGATATTGCACCGCTTTTCATTGTTCTAGTAGGAATTCCCAGGTGTGCTTACTGCACTAAGCCTTTGTGAAGGGCGAAATGGCTGGACATCTGTCTGGAAGCTTGCGCACATGAAGCCCGCAGGACCCTGCAGGAAAGCGCGCGGGTGTCGCCCGCTCGCACGGCAACAAGGCCGGCGGCGAGGCCCTGGTAGCGGCCTGCTGGGAGCAGGAGATCGGCTGTGGGCCTGTGCACGCGGTCGGCGCGTGAGACCCCGGGCACAGGGGGCTTGGAGACGCGGGCTACGTGCCCTCGCCCTGGGCAAGCACGGCGCGAGGGAGTTCTGCGCAAGCGTGAAGTTGTTGCCTCAGGCACGCAGCCTATAAAAGACCCCCACCCAGGCCGCCGTGTGATCACCCACGACCGAGGGCCCTGGTGTGATTCACCCGCCACCGACGACCCCAGAAGCACAGAGCCCCGGGACGCCGCGGATCCATGGTGGTGACTGTTCACGCTTTCCTATCCCGAACTCTTGCTTAATTTTCCTCTCTTATTTTCCTTCCTTCTCTATCACTGTTTTTCTCTCTTCTCCAAGTGGTTAATAAACGGGTGGACTTACATCTGGCCTCGTTTGTGTCTTAATCTCTCTCAAAGGGATGGAACCTGAAATGAGAGGTTGCTCTAGCTGCCCCTAGCCCCCCAGACTTGTCTGAGGGTGGTCAGAACGCAAGGGGACCCTCCTCTCATCCAAATCGGATCGTAACAGCCTTGCATACATTTTAGCCCTATGCACTTGATATATGAGCAAAGTGTTCTGTTTACAAAGGCCCATTTTTAAAGACTCAACTTGCTAAGACTAAGGCTAACCTGAATTTTTCATTACCTTATTTAAAAAAAAAAATGTTAACCATCATTCTTGATGTTCTAGAAATCCAATATATATAAGTAACACAGACATATATTTATATATAAAAATATATTTATAAGGAACAAACATTCATTGCATGGCTATAGCACTATTGGGTCGAGGAGAGGGACTGTTCACAGACAGTAAGAAGCAAGCTATGAAAAACTGTAAAGTTTCAGGGCATTAAGAATGACAGCAGATACTTCTCTCTCAGTGTGCTCGTCCCAGGGCTCTGGTACTCACATGTCTTACGCTCCCCTCTTCTTTTCATTCAGTGTATGGGACATACTTTCAGTGAATGCTTTCTTTTCTCCCTGCATGTTTTTACCTCTATTTAATAAGAAGCCCTGTCCCTTTCTCCTTCTTGGTTTCAAAATTTTCTAATCAATTTCTTGCATCTTCTTGGCTACTGGGAGAGGGAAGGGTCAAAATCTTTTCCACTACAGGGGGAAAAGAGACCAAAGACCTGACAGTGCCATTTTTCCCTTGTGATGCCATGAAAATTCATGGTTTTTAGTTTTTAGGAATACTTTTCTAACTTACCTGTCAGTATACAATACCACAAAGTTGATACTATATAGTGAGCACTGATGACTGCAGTCCTTGGTGATTCTTACCCATTGAGGTCTGGGTGATCAGGCTTGAAAGCTGTTTGATGAGAGACATCAAAGCCAAAGTGGGCTTCTCTTCTTTCTTTTCCAATTTGCCTTGTTTATAGCTGATGCTTTTATGTTATTGGCCTCCATCCCCAAAGGGGGAGTGGGAGGTGGTGTCTCATCTGCTCTCAATGTTGCTTATTTTGGTTTTCTTTTCTCTTGGTAGTCATTCTTCTTGCATATTCGTTAGGATGTCCTGCCTATTTGCAGTTCCTTGTGCTTATGTTGTTCTTTGTCTGGCAATTTTTGTTTACTTTGATGCCTTTTGTATGCAATTACACCTCTCTTTCTTTGACATTTTGGTGGTCACATTGCCCGCTATTCACATAGTAAAACTATGTTTGGCTATACAATCACAGTGTTAAAAAGTGTTTATATGATGTTGTTAATTACACTATTTCAGTATGCTTACATTCAGGATCAAGGCAAGCTAATATTAATGATATCCTGATTAGAACATTTATGGTTTACAGGTGTCACAGGCCTTTGCTTTGGCTACAGATAACTTAGTGACAGAGGAATTATACTATCCAGAAGATAACTTCCATCTCTTTTTGCAACATATGAGTCCTGCTTAGAAAAGAGTGCTAGCTGAAAAGTTGTTTTCCAGGTCTTTTGATTATATTTTGCAATGATATAGGAACTTACATTCCAATATTGGTAATGGTAATATATTATTTCAAAAGAACCTCAATGTTTTGCTCTTGCAAAAATCTCCAAGAGAATTATCTTTCCTCTGAAAAGAAATTTATTTTCATCCTATCCCAGGAACACTGAATAATTGGATGTTAACTATATTTTGTTCCAATAGTGCTCCCCTAACCCAGACAGGTGGAAAACAGAAGAAAACCAAGTTTGCAGCATGTTTGAAACATGGGAGTGTTTCACCTGGAGTACATAAACCACAAAGTGATACTATTTTAACTATACTGAAGAACAGACAGAATGACTTGTTTAGCCTTTAGTAGGTACTAAACCTGTAGCATGTAGAGGCAATATAATTCAAGATTTTGCGCCATTTCATTTAAACATCTGTAATAAAAAGAGGTCAACACCTCCCATACAGTTAAAAGTGACTGGTGACACATAGGTCTATATTAATAGAAGTTCACTAGCAATATTTTGCTGGATGCAGGAAAAGTGTGTCTTTGGCTTATGACAACTGATAAATGTTTTAAGTAACTATCTTTGGATATAGATATACTGGTGTCTTTATAAGAGTCACCAGATTTTTAGGTTCACAAGTGTCCATATGAACCTCAGGACTGTCCATCTTTTCCTGAGCATCACAGCTTAAGTCAATGAAACCTTCACACTCACTGTCCTAGTTAAACTCCTTCACACAGAAGCTTTCCAAGTCAACATCATAAACTCTTGACCATCAGAAATTCTTGATACAAGAAGAGATCTTAGGGATTAAATGCAGCTGGGGTAGAGAGAACAGAAGCAAAGCAAGAAGAATAAATTGTCTGGAGGGGCTGGATAATTGGCTAGAGAAGCTGCCACTTTCTACACTTCTCCATTAGCCCAGAGGAAAGAATTGCACAGCATAATTTCCTCCCTAAGAGACACATCAAGTTCCAGAGTGTTACAAGGAGAAACCAAGCCTCCAAATCAAGTGAAATGAGGCCTCTAAACTGAGTTGTCAGAATAACCTTCCTAGGCTATTAGCAGTAAGCATGTCTTCCACTTCACCCTTGGAGTCCACCTGTGGTTATCTTTATACAATTTCTTAACACAGTCTGCTTATGTGCTCTTTCTTTTCGTCAGTTCAGAGTCATTCAATTTTCTGCTGTGTTTGCTATCTCTAAACCAGTTTCACCTGATTCACAAGGCTGCCTTCCTGAGACCTCCTGTATCATCCTGTGTTTGCAGTCTTCCATGTCACTTTTTATTCTAGAGCTGCAGACAATTCAGTCTGTACAGAATTGCTTCTATTATTATGTCATTCCTATAAACTGGAGCTTAATTCACAGAAGGCAGTGCTTGTTTAGCCACTAGGTGATTGCAGCTGCGGCTGAAACAAACAAAAATAAGCTCAGTCCAAGGCAATCCCAGACTAGTCCTGAGATCCTTGCACTGTCAAGTAAATACAAAATCAGTGGTCTTTTACTAGTAATGGAAAAAATCCAGCAGCTGGCCAAGGTCAAACCTCCACAAATATTAAACATTATTCACCAAGCCAAAGATGAAGAGAAAATTAACAGAAAAAAACCTCCTGTTACATTCTAGATTTTTATAGCATTTACATTATCGATAAGATAATATAACATGTTATACAGTATTCATTAAAGACAGGTAAGAATGTTTTATTTATTTTAAA
This sequence comes from Pelecanus crispus, assembly GCF_030463565.1. Lineage (NCBI taxonomy): Eukaryota > Metazoa > Chordata > Aves > Pelecaniformes > Pelecanidae > Pelecanus > Pelecanus crispus. The sequence goes on along the minus strand of NC_134646.1, from coordinate 64,970,115 downwards.
AACTTATATCATTCTGGTATAACAATCTTAATTTTCCTGTCTCAAAATATTATACCCGTATTAAAAAACAATTTTCAAATTGTAAACTATGCAGAAATTTTCCTTAGTTTTTTTTAATAAAAAGTACTATTCTAGGACTAAAATTGCCATGTTCTAATTCAGTTTCCCAAATCTTTTGACATTCCAGTGGCCACAAACCCAGAAGGATTTTTTTTCTTTCAGTTTCTCTTTTGTAACGGTAAGTAACTGTCATAAGGCTAAAGACAAAGTGAAAAAGATAAGAAAAGGGTCTCAGCAATTTTCGGGCTGTATGAGATATTATTGTCATCTTGACTAGAAACTTTTGGCAAGAATAAAACCACATCAGTCTTCCAAACAGATGAAGAGAAAGATGAAAGTGGTCTTTTCATTTCCATTTAACATGAGTGGCTTGGTTTTTTTTTTCTTGTTTTATTTTGGTTTTACTTTTCTTCTAGATGAGATGGTCTTTTTTTCCCACTTCAAAGTCTTAAATACATTCTGGATAGAAACAGACAGAAGAATACAACTTGCTTTTTGAACAGTGAATTTTATTTTTTCCTGATCTACACTGACATTTATAACCCTTACCAAAACCTAAAGCACATCTGTTGGTACTTCTGTATCATACTGTAGATAAGGTTTTTAAGAGTATCACAAAGAAAGATGGACTATACTTCCATCACAGTTTTGCTTTACTGTTAGATGTTGGAGGGAAAAGGCTGTCATACAAAAAAGTTTTATAAAATATTTTGAGATAGTTTATTAAATTTTGACCTTTCTTTTATTTAGAGAATTTTATATACAGTGCAAGGCTTTTATATTATCTCATCCTGTACCCAGCATCCCAGCATATTACATTTCCAGGGACTAGACCACAATTTATTTCTATGGGATCACATTTCTTTTTTCTCTTTTTTTTTTTTTTCTTTCTCCAAATGATACTGTTCCAGGTTTATAGTGGCTTGTTCTCTGTCCTTTAGTCCTTTAGCCATTTTTTAAAATTAATATGCCAGACTCTATCCTGTTCAATGATTCTGCACCTTACACAACCTCTGATATTAATAATCTTCCTGAGCAGCCATTAAGTATGATATCTACACTGCAATTCCTTTGTCTACTTTGGCAATGATAGTCTCATAGAACTAACAGATTAGTAAGGCATAACCTTCCTATTCCAAACTTCATTTAATCAGGTTGTGCTTTTCTAAGCATTTTCCGATCTGGTGGTTTAAAATAGTTCCTAATACTTGCCTGCAAATTGAAGTTAAACTATTTGGTCTTTAATTTCCTGCTGTGTCCCTAGGCTTTTTCTTAAATAAGGGTATTCTGTTGGCTTCTCTAATTTCTGTTCCCATTCCCATTAGCATCTCTTGGGAGATGACTGCTTCTGGAGTCTTGATCAATGTTCAGAGCTTCTCGTACTTAATAAGTTCAAGGTTTTATTTGTCCCTTAATTTATTGTAATTTCTCTTCTGTAAATTTGATTTATCAATTAGTAAAGGCAAATTTCAAGACTAACTATTTTGCAGAAACCTGTAAGTTTTTTTTAATTTTTATTTATATGATATTCCCTTTTTTTGTACATGCAATATACCAGACTCCTTTATTAATTTTGGAGTTTATTATATAAACAAATTAACTTTAAACCAATTTAAATGAAAGTGCTTGTCAGTATATTCTGATGTGCTTTGTTTCTCTTTTCATACATTTTAGCTTAATTTTAACATTACTTGTAAGTTTTTTCTAATCTTTCTGCTGCTAAATTTAAGAACTTCTGCAAAGGCAGCTGAATATCAAATCTTCCCTGTTTCTTTGTTAATTACCTGTCTTACACTTAGTGAACTAAGTCTTTATTTGACACTATAGATAACTGACCCACTCTATCTTGTCCTTAGATTTAAATTTATAAAATAAGATTGGGTGGTTTCATTTTATAAGGAAAAAAAAAAACCCCAAAGTAGAGATAACACTACACAATACTCCAAATGGCAGTCATGTAATTGAAGACTGCATGCCACAAGCATGTATGCACCTACACTCACCCATCTACACACAAACACACATACTGTATCTCTCTCTCTCTCCTTCTTACTTTCCACCTATGGTTCCAAAAAAGACTATGAAGAAGTATGTTTTTTTCTTCTGCATCTTGAAAAGGCTACACTAAAGAGAATTTTCTAATATAAACAAGGAAGATTCTCATGTAAACAAGTATTGCTTCTTTCTTACTCTTTCCTCCCTTTCTTTACGTGGTTGTTCATGCCCAAAACTGTTCCAGATGCTTTTCTGTACATCTAACTCTCTCAACATTTTTTTCCCACAGCAAAGTAAAATGCTTTTAGAGGATAAATTAAGGGTTTTTTTCCTGACTCCTTCTCCTCTCATTATGAAAAAATAATAATAATAAAACCTCACAAAGTCACAAAGCATATTCAACTGTTAATTCCTGGTGAATTTAGTGGATTACTAACACAAGTAGCACTGAGTTTCTTGTGAGAATAAACTGTGGTCTGTTAACCTTTCTAAACAGTGAATACCATCAGAAGTAAAAATAAGAAGGATCTCCCATCTTGTGTTTGAGAAGTTGCTTTTGAAAACATTCTTTTCCATCAGAAAAAGAAATAAAAAGAAGATGAAGAAAAAGAGCACCTCCTGCATAAAAACTATTTTAACAGCAGAAGTTGTCCAGGAAGAAGCTCATGAAAATGTAAGAAAGTAACTGGAGATCTTAGCATAAGAACATCCATTTTGTTTATTGATATCAAAGTATCCATGCTGTTTCTTCTAGCTACAAAAAAAAGGTGTCTAAGAAGGTCATTACAACAAATGTTCAGTTTTGTCTCCTTTGGCCATATACAAACATACATATCATAATTTAAAAGCCAATTTATTTTATACAAAGGCCATAGAATTTCATAAATCACTTCTATTTTATTGGTAAATATCTACTCAGTCATACTATAACCCAGTCTTTACGAATTTAGAGTAGAATAAGTTATGCAGGAAAACATGTATCACAAAAATAGAACCTCCCTTGATGGGAGGTTTGAAGAGTTTTTCCAACAACTCTAAGGAGTTACCTGCTCTTGCTTTCCAGGTGCAATTATTGCCTGGGGCAAGAGATTTTTTTTGTTTGTTGGTCTGTTTTTCATATGTGATGTCTTAATTAAATCATAATGAGATATGTGCTTTGCTTTCTGGTAAAGAAATATTTTCTTGATAGCAGGTAAGTAGCTTGTAGACTTTATTTCAGAAATCTGTAAGACAGCAGAGGAAACTCCCAGAAAACTAGTGAAATATAACTGAAAACAGATTTGGCTATTAAGACATGGGCCTCATAGCCATCAACCTTCTTGCATTCAAGGGTGGACCAGTCACTATATACCTCCAGAAATAATATCTGACAGAATGCTTCCATTTATTACCTTCAATTAATTTTGTATCAAGATTGATATAATAATGTTACTATTATTATTTTTGTTTAACTCCCTACTTGGGTCTTGGGTCAATGGATATTCAGGGACTCCAAATCCTGTGCTTGCACATGCATAATTAAAATTTTCTGCATATATTTTGCCAGAAGATCTATCATGCGCATCATCTGAGGTGTCATAACTCCTTCAAACTTGTTGTACCTGCCCAGCTCACCCTATGACACATGCACAATACACAGACATTTCCAGGACGTGCCAGGCAGTTACTCTGTTCAACAGGAACTACGTTATTCTTTGCAGAATAATGGAATTCAATACAGACAAATGTATAATACTGTTATGTAGCAGTAAGAGCACTCATGAGATATGAATCCTAATTCTGCTTCTAAGCAGTATTTTTCTTTTGTTCTTAGTTATTTTGTTTAATCCAAATATTATTTTCCCTCCTCTAATCTCAGTAGTAAAGTGCAAAGCCTTGGAAATTCAGGTTTTACATCCACCTTTCTTAGAAAGTGAGCTACTGGTAGGCTTAAGGCACATCTCTCTTCCTATGCTTTTTCCTCATGGTCAAGTTTTTTGGTTTTTCTTTCCTCTTAAGCCAGTGGATACAGAACTCCTGTGGATATGTGGACTTAAAGGTCCCGAATCTGAGGAAAACTTTAAAGATAGATCTCCCCTTTCTTGGTGACAACTTTGAAAATTTAAAGAGAAGGATTTTGGTTCAGAATTCAAGTTTTAGACAAACTCAACAAGTCTTACTGGATTATAGTGAAAACAGAAATTGTAGGCACCTTCCACTGGAAGACAATTCTAGGATTTAAGTCAATGTGGATGGAGAAGCTTTTCAGAGGATCTAACTAACTACAGAACTCTTTTTCAAGCACACAACATGTAAGCGATATTTCCTACCGGTTCATTGTAAGTATCTTGTCAATTAAAGTGTTGGTTTTTTTCAAATCACACATCTGAAGTTTCTACTTGTTTGGAATGCCTTATTATGAACTATATTACGCAGTTCATTTGGGAACTAGGTTCCTGAAATTAGATCTTTCACTGGATATGGTCTTCAATGTACTCATTCCTAGGAATTTTTAGAATTGATACATCTTCATTAACAGAAGGTACTAATACTTTCCTTTCCTTTTTACATATTTCCCATTCAAGACAGATACCTACGACCAAATTCCTTACAAAGGAAGAGTGTTCTATAAACAGTCAGTAATTAAAAAACAAAAAAGCATGAAAACACCAATTTTCTTCCATGCTAATTTCCTAAGCTATCTGATAATATCAGAGTTTGGATACACACCTTGCTATTAAGCCAGCATGATCGCTGTTCATGCAATATTCAGTGACATTTTGAGTACAAATACCAAGATTATTATCTTTTAATATTAAACATTATATGAGTGTTTAAAGTGTCTGTGAAGCATATTCATATTAAATATTATTGCTGACATTTGGAAAAGGTCAAATGGGATGCCCTTATGCAAAAACATATTAGCAGCAAGACAAAATTATTACAATTATTAACAATAATAATTTGATTTGAAAAAGATCAAGTTTGGGAATCTTTTTGTAGAGACAAGTTAACACGATTACCTGTTTAAATTTTGTCAAAATTGCAATCCCTTGAACACAGTAATGTCAACATCAGGCTTTTATTCTGTTGAGCATACTTATTTATTTCCTAGCCAGCCACATATTGAAAAATAAAGCCACAAAGTGGAGGATATCGCTATTTCCTTTACACAGCAGATATAATTACTAAGCTCCCTATGCATATAATAAAGGTGAGTAGGTGAAGCCAAGAAAGATGTTTGTTTACCAATCTCTGCAGGAGAAAAAGCTAACGTTCTATAACTAATTTAATTCTGTGCTTGAACAGAGGGCTGGATCCTGTGCAGTCATCAGCCTTTTTCCCTAGACAATCAAACTCTTGTCTGTAATCTGAAACTTTGTTTTGCTTAGAAACTTTATTAGCACTAAACTCATTTTAAATTAAGATAATAAAAGAACTAGAGAGGAAACTCCAGATACATTAGCTGCAGATGTCTTCCTTCTTCTTCCCTTCTGAATTTTTACAAGACAGACATGCATTTATCTTCTGACTCAACTTCTTGTCATCAAGGATGGGATATTATTGAGCTGTGCATGTTCTGTATGTTTGGAGATTCAGGTCCTAGAACCGCCTGTTCATAAGTCAGAGTACAGTATAGTTTCCAATGTGGAGATAGAAATGGGTTATTTTGGTTTCAGACACAGAAAGTGGTAAATAAAATCTACAAATATAAATCAGCAGTCAAGGAACTTCCTTTTTATCTATATCCATGTACAAATTATTAATAGAGATTAACCTACTATAGCTCAGTCTAAAACAATTAATAGCCTCTCCTTTCTCTAAAAAAGACACATTTTACAACTGCTGTATCTCCCACTGAGTAGAATTCCAATTTCATGCCCAGTATTATGTATATGGCATCTTAAATTGTCATTGCTAATGATGAGATATCAATGTGCATAGCATAATCTAATGGGGTTGTTCAAGAACTGATATTAGGTGTAACACTAATGCTCTTTTATCAATGATCTAGATTGATGATCTAAATATCTTTGATAATAAAATTTGCTGATGAGAAAGACTTGGGGGGAAAGTAAATAAATGAGAGGGCAGGATACTGCTACCATAATCTTAATATCTTGGCTAAATGGATTGAATTAAAAAAAAAATCATTTCAGTACAATCAGATGCATACGAAAATTGAGAAGGCAGGTTATATCTGTAAAGTTGTGAGGGAAATTTTAGGGAATAGTAATCTAGATGGTAATACAAGAGGGTATTATCTTCAAAATCCCATAGGTACTCTGTGTAATATAGAAGAACTGATTGCATTGATTACATTAGATACCTAAAAACCAGATGGAAGTAGATAAAGTGATCGATCTGCTCTGTGTATCATTGCTATGGTCACTACTATCAATTACAAAGCGAGAGGGAAGAAGAAAGAAATCTTTGAAACCTTTCCTGAACCCTTAAGACAACAAATGCGTGGGACTTGAGTCTTCATCAGAATCATTTTGTTAATGAAGACCAGCAAGAGTTCATGTATGCTAAGGAGAAGAGAAAGACACATATACCTCCTGGACAACTTGAAAAAAAAGGAAAGTGTCCGTAGGGAATGAATAAGATTGCAGTATCTTAAAGAAACCTTTGGATCATTCATTCCATTCCCAGATATTTCAGGGATGCAAACAAACAAACAACTCATGGTGAGAAGTAATAACTTCATATTTTCATAGAGTTATCTGCTTAACCTCTTGCTTTCTTGTGATGCTAAGGACATCTGCAGTAATATTGATATGCAGCAGCCAAAACCATGAGACAGAACCAGCACTTATTTTAGATGGTAATGTAGGAATGCACTATCTATCTCTTAAAATGACAGAAACTCAACAGAAGGCTACTTTTATTCACAAAATTCTATCCATTTCCAATCATAATATCAATTAGATTTTCATTTCTATAAGCAGCATTGGATAAAGCCATAAAAATATACAGCTGAGTTTTTAGTAGCCAGCTGCCAGTGATGCTGCACCTTCTCCAGAAATAAAATGTCCCTGAAGCCATGCAGAAAAGAAAATAGAGTCTGAAATGTAAGTTTCTTATTAATATTCTGTTAAAACAGTCATTATCTTTATGCCTATTTATGACTTTTGGGAGGCTGTGTATTTGTATGCATGTACTCATGTGCCACTCTCTGAGTAATTGTGCTTGCTTTCCATGTGGATTTTTTTAATTATTATTATTAGAAATGCTTCTAAATTTTGTATTATTATTCATTTTTTCTTTTTACATTACTGTTATGTGCAGCTCAGAAAGCTTATATAGCAATGGAAAGGTTGCCTCTGGTCAGCTGGTGAGTACTGCAGTTTTCAATAGACATGTCAAATCATATCGCGTTTTGAGTTTAAAATAATTTACTAAAAAGATGAGTTTAGTCAGCAAACTATCTTCCAAAAAACAAAGTTTTTGTATGTTACACATTTCAGGAAGCATTTTTATACATATTTTACCTGTCCTGTGGCGTCATTGTAATTTTCTTTCACTTCACAAAAGGAGCATTTATTGCTATCTTGTGCAAGTTACATATTCAAAAACTAGATTAAAATGAATAATCCAGTCCAGCCATCTAATAAATGAAACTGTGGGGAAAATTACACACAAGAAAAGTTAAAAAAAAAATAATATCAAATTAAATACCTTGGGAACAATAGTTTTATAACCTCAAGATTCAGACCATGGACAAATCTTGTTTACAGTATCGGGAATGAACACTAGGCCACTTTTGCCACAATAGATGGATGTTGTCACAAGAATCTATGTTAAGTGGTAAGTTAAGATTTTTAAATAGTCATTGAAGAACTTTTTGCCCTCTTGTTTAAATGGCTCACTACAGGGCTGAGATGCAGATGAGTCTTCTCTTGCAGAACATTTTGCACAAAGATGAAATGCTGTTTTCAAAAGTCTGTCCTTGCCTTATAGATTTTTTGCATGCTTTTATACTAACATCTTTTATATCCCTTGAATTATGTATGCATTCCATGAAAAAAGCGTCCAGATTTATCTGACTGAATGTGAAACTAGCTTCATTGAATTTTTTCCACCAATATGGTAGATTTTTTCTCCCCCACACCTAAATCTGTCTGAGCTAATAAATATATTTAAGATAGAGTTCTCAATATCCTCTTGCTCAGAACAGGGTAGGTTGCAGATAAGTAAAATACGAAATAAAACACGTCATGAGAAACACACAGTGTTCTTATCTACGCAGCTACATTTTTACGGAAGGTATAGGAATTTAGTATGTTAGCGATGTCTTCCTCATTGTTTCACTTGGTTGAATTTGGTCAGAAGACCTCAAAATTATCAGAGGTGAGGAGGGAAGCAGACAGCCTAACCAACTATTCTTTGTTTCTTTAGGAAACAAATTTTAAAAACTCCCACATACGTTAACTTTAAATCCCATTACCAAGTTTTCTTTTGCCAGTGAATCAGTAGCCATATGTTATCTTCTGTCTTCTGTGAATATCTGCTGCTGACTAAACACTCCTTTGCCTCAGATTCCTCTCCCATTCCTTGAGCCTGCACCTTCTCTCCAGCAAGTAAATGTGCATTTGTACTCTAGTCTGCACAGTAGAAGTTCTGGGTTCTGCATCTCTCTATTATTTCTGAGTTTGTGAATGTGAGTGTGTGAATGAATTAAATCTATTAGAGAGCAAGTGTGAGAGTGTGACTGCATTACAGCAACTCGATTAGAGATTTTGTGAATAAATATAACTGTGCCCTTCCATAAGATTTTGCATTGAATTTCACTATAATAATTTTCCTGCACCACAAATTACATTAGTCAATTATGTGATAACTTTTGAGAAGCTTTTCTGGTTTTTTGGAAGGGCTTTTATAGTTGCTAAGAGATGGAAAGAGTTCCTAAAAAAATTATAAAAGGTGCAGAAAGTAATCCCATTATAACATAACTCTAAAGATGATATAACTCTGCAGAAATACTCATAACATCACTCTGTAGATATTAATTTTTATACTGTACAAGTTTAAATTATTATGAAGACAAGGGAAGGGTCAAAAAGTAAGTTGTTGTCAGAAAGAAAGGTGTTAGCAGAAAAGCAATTCTATTTGTTACTTCCACCACTCCATGCTGTGGCAAATCAATATATATGTAAAAAGTTGTATACATTTCAGTTGCAGATCAGCCTTTACAATGTTCCATCTGCATTCTCACAAATCATAGCTGCCAACAAAATAAATCTTCAAAAATTTACCAGAAGACTGAAAGAGAAGTCAGAGTGAGGAAAACATCCTTCATGTTATTCTGGGCTTCCTCCTTCCAAAAGGCATGAGGAATAGTTTAGTAAAACAATTTAATGAATGTATCACTCAGAATTAAGGTGGAAAAAGAAAAATGTTTACCAGTGTTTAATAGCCTTACCAACCTTTCACGAGCTTAGTAACTTAGCTCAGATGCAGCTTTTCACAGACGACTATCACTACTTATGAATGTTATTTTCATAAGGACTTTTTAAATTTCTTCTCAATTGAAGAAGAGAAGCGTCCATTTTTGAGAGGGTATGTGTTGGGTTTTTTAATAATGAATTATGAAGAGATAAGTAGATGTCTGTAAAAGGAGAGGGTTATTTTAATAAAGATTATTTTCCTTACTTCTACATATAGGCCTGAAGAAGTCTTCTTCAAGACATTGTACCCCAAAGCTGCAGAGCAATTAGCTCCAAAAAACAAAAAGCTCACAAAACTAATTGCAAATCCAGTAGTATCAAGCACTATTTGATATTAAGCTTTCCAGAGGAATTTTTTTGTATGGTTGATATAACACAAGAATGGACATGAATTGTTAACCACATGTGAATTTATTAGAAAGAACTGGAGAAATGTCCCGAATAATAGAGAGATTGCTTCAGGCAAGCAGCTTGTCACACCTGCACTAAAACATAAACAAGAAAAAATGTTCCTAAATATGATATTGTTCTAAACCTCCACAGCAGACACAATAGAAACTTTTTAATTGATTGTCAGGCATGTCACAGCAAAACCAATAATCCTAAGTAAATGTGCAAGGCCCTTTTCATTATTTTTATAATTATTTTAGTAAGACTTTCCAGGCAACACTTTTTAATGTCATTAATCAAGTTTTTAAGAAGTCACTTCTTCAGTCTTCTGCCATAGAAATTTACCTGAGGCATTATATAATCATCCATAAATGTACTGGATGAATTAGGAAATGGACAGGAATAATTGAACTGTCCCATGAGGTAACAAAAATTGTGCAAATGAATTTCACTCAACCGAAATGCACATCAGGAACACTATTTTCATAGCATACTTTCTTCTGGGACAAATATCTGTACATTAGAATCCCACCCTACAGGTCTGGTTCTTTATTCATATCAGAGTGAGTAAGAAACTTTTTGCAAAATTATAAGCCTAATTAAAATATAATTTAAGAGAGTTCAGATTTGGAACCTGTTAGGAAGTTTCTGATGTAAAATTTTTCCATAAGAAAATGTTAGTTCGGTAACAGCAAAATAATTTCCAAGAAGTTTTTTCTATTTCTTCTTTCAAAATGATCAGAAAAGAAGTTCTAAAGTTTTCAAAAGCATGCATTTTGAAATTATGTAACTAAATACATTTCTCAGGCTGAAATGTTTCATAGCCTTTTACCTTTTATGGTCAAGAAGGCTTACTTTGAAATAAAAAGAAAAAAAAAATCATTTAGACTGGATCTAAATTTGTGTTGGTTTAGCCTTATACTTAAAAAAAAAAAAAAATCAAGATACATCCTTTTTGTTTTCCTTTTCTTAACTTAATTTTTTTTCCAAGGAGAAGAAAATTGTTTTCAAGGCAGTTCTAATCACAATCATAACATAATGGTTTTAATGAATGGATGATGGTACTAGAGCAAGACAAGTGCTTGGAAAGCTGCCTTCTAAAGAACATGAAATAACTTGTAATCCCTTCAGGATTCAGGGGGTAGGGAAGTACCAATATTCTTACTTATCTTCAGTAAGACTCATTTTTTTAGCATGGCAATTCAAAATCTTGGTGTGTTAAACTGGACAATAAATATAGCTTAGAAACTCTCAGTAGCTCTCACTTGTCTTTGAGGAGTTGCAGCATCTAAACTATAGGCATATAATTGAATTTCATGATTGGAAATGGAAAGAATCCTTTCACTCAAGTAAAAATAATTTGGAAGTGTCTATCAAAAGTTTAATTTTGGCCTGATTCTATCCCTTTGGTGATGTAGGTATGTTCTGTTTTGGTGTCCTAGAACTGTTACAGTTATCTTTCTGAGAGTTTTTCTGAACCACTGGTATATACTTTCTTTCCATACTTTATATGGGTAATAGCTACCAGGTTAGAACAGAAAGCAGGGCTAGTATTTTAAGGTTTCTGTTTGTTGTGTCTTACTACATTCTGGAAGACATGTAAAAGAAAAAAGCAAGAAAAATCCTTAGATGTCAAGGGGAAAAAAAGGCTATTGGAAATAAGAATAAGATGGAAATCAGAAATCCTTCTCAGCGTCTGAAAATAAACCCCAAAATGTACTGTGGATTTAAAAGAGATGATAAGTGATTTTCTTTTAGTAACAAAAATACATTGCAGGATTTGTTTCAAGAGGGTTTACATAGGTTAATTTTTGTATCATTACATCAGCTTGTATACAGTCCTTGTTTTTTTACAAGATTTCAATCTTCATCTTGCAGTTTTAACTACAAGAATCAGTAAAAAAGGACATTCTACCATTATAAGACTAAAATAGAGTGATCTGGACAATTTATCTCTGCACGTCTCATCCTTATGAAGTAGAGGATATTTGTTGGCAAGGTAATTTATTAAATTATTTCTTAAAAAAAAAAAATTGTTTCATTTTGCAAGTTTTAAAAGACAAGGTTAAAAAAAGTGAAAACATTTTAAAAACCCCATAAAATTAGTGTTTGACTGTGTAAGTAAACATCTCTTTTCAATAGCTTTGCTTGTGAAATTATAATTAAATTTGTATTATTATTTGTGTAAAACTCTTTGCACTGAGAAAGTATTAAGGCACAGTCTGCCTAATTTCATTAAGGACTATTCATGGTTATAGCTTTACTAATATGTTGATGATACAGAACTCATTGACATTGTGATCTTTTGACCTTTTCTATTATTTCTTATCTCATGTGCTTTTGATGGCTTCAATTTCATTTAATTTCCCAGTGATCTTGGTTCAGCATAAATCAGTTTGCTGTAAATTATGTGCTATATGTTTGTTGCTTAACTAGCAATTATTAAAGGAAATAAGAGTTTTCATAGAAAAAAAAGACAAACTTTCATAGCATAGAGGATTTATTTATATGTGATAACTGAGTACTGTCAACGGCCAACTTGTGCCAAGTAAATGCAAATTTGCAACTTAGTAAAAGGCAAAATACTTGACTGTGCATACTGCCTGTCCCTGTGCCACACATGAAATGAGATGAAAGTAAGTAGTACATTTCACTCACCTGTAAATTGAAATAATTTCATGCTTACGTTGTACTAATATTGGCTATATCCATTTACTACAGTTTCAGATAACAATGATATGTATGTAGTTCTAGGCAACCTCCTAGATTACTTCACAAAATGACGCAGTCCCAATCTAGCTCCAGAGAACACTCAGTCAGTATCATAAAATCAGCATGTTGGTTACCTGAAGTGTTGTCTATTAAAAGCTAATGGACATGAACGTAAATATACATAGATGTGGGCATAATATCTCTGCGTAACCTATACATACAACTACCTAGTAACACCAAGTAAATTTTGTGAGGTCTCTGGCCATGATTCAACCAGGTGCTTGCTTGAAGTCTGCTGTGTGCAGGCTTTAGTGCAATAGTGCACCAGGACTGAATGAAGTGCAGCATATGCCTAAGAGATTCAGAACAACACACAGACTTTCAGACAGACGTATCCTACATTTTTAAATGATCCAACTTATTTCTCTTTTGTGCTATATTAAAAGAAACTCACAAAAGGTATCACTGCTGCTCTGTTAGTAAAAACTGAGAGAGTAATACCATTTCATCATGCTTTTTTCCTGAATCTTTTTCTAGCTGGTATTATATGTATATTCTCAAATTTGAAATGGCAAAAAAACACCTTTTTATGTCCAGTTTTATGTGGTCAGATAGATCTTTCAGTCATTACATTAGAGTTCTGCAATACTTGTTCTTCAGCAAATTATATTTCTCTAGAGTCTTAATAGCTAATGGTTTTTATGATGCTGAGTATAGGTTTACATTTCTTCACAGAAATAACTTTTAAACTGAAAGAAAGCAAAAACCTTAAGAAAAACAACCTTTCACAGATTGAAAAGCTTCAGAACCTCTGCCATAACTAATTTTTCTCTTCAATCTGTGCTCCAAGAGAGGATAGTAACTGCAGTAACTGCAGCTGAGTGAAGTGTGTTTTTATATATAAAATAAATACATGTGATGTCATGATGATGTTGCCAGTAAGGCTTTGAAATGGGTTAGACTGCCCTGGCAACTAAGCCTCTTGAGTGTGTATATTGAGTATCTGGGTGTTTATAGGCACTTCATTCACTAAAAACATGCACCCAAACCCATCTACTGTTTTTTAATGGGATTTGCTAATTGTATCAAAATATAAGTTCAAAAGATTCCATTCAGCATAGCAAAATGATACATTTTGATTTCTTTTAAATTACTTGCCTAAGAGGATTTAAGACATAATATTCAAGCTCTTGAAAATGAGAGATCATTATCTCATTTAGGGAGCAAATTTACATTTCAGCTATAATAAGGGCAAGGACAGAGAAGCTACAGGTTTCCAGATGGAACAGTTAAGACAAAACATTGGTGCTAAAATGTGCCTGAAGTCAAGAAGAAAAAGTTGCCAGGAAGTGGTGTCCTGGTTTCGGCTGGGATAGAGTTAATTTTCTTCCTAGCAGCAGGCATAGTGCTGTGTTTTGGATTTAGTAGGAGAAGAATGTTGATAACACACTGATGTTTTTAGTTGTTGCTGAGTACTGCTTATGCTGGTCAAGGACTTTTTCAGCTTCCCATGCTCTGCCAGGTGCACAAGAAACTGGGAGGGGGCACAGCCAGAACAGTTGATCCAAACTGCCCAAAGGGCTATTCCATACCATATGACGTCATGCTCAGTATATAAACTGGGGGGGGGTGGCCAGGGAGCCGCGATCGCTGCTCGGGAACTGTCTGGGTATCGGTCGGTGGGTGGTGAGCAATTGCATTGTGCATCACTTGCTTCGTGTATCATTATTATTATTATCATTATTATACTGTTACTATTAGCATTACTATTTTACTTTATTTCAATTATTAAACTGTTCTTATCTCAACCCAGGAGTGTTTCTCACTCTTACTCCTCCGATTCTCTCCCCCATCCCATTGGGGTAGGGGGAGTGAGCGAGCGGCTGCGTGGTGCTTAGTTGCTGGCTGGGGCTAAACCACGACAAGTGGCCATCAGAGTACATGTATACTTGAAACACTATAACCCTTGGCTACAAATCTTAATTAAAGAATAAATAAAATTAATAAATATCTTTTTTAAAAATATAAAATTTACCAAGTTCTTAGAGATATGAGGTATTGGTTCCAAAACTGAATAGATACATTTTCTGACTGATTTGCGAAAAATAAAGAACTAGTGTTATAAAGCCTGATTTATTTTTTGTTCACAACATCAAAAGGTTAATACGTCATTTGCAAAGAGGAGATTTTACTGGAACGTACTATTCAAATCCTTTTGTTTCTGATCTCAGAAGATCAGAAGGGCCCTCAGGACCCTGAAAGTCAGGAGCACCACTGTCACATATTTTCTCTCGATATTCCTATGTGTCTATATATACACTCCTTCTTTCAGTCATTTCCTAAATATCTGTTATTTGCCACCATCAAAACCAAGACACTAGTTTTGGTGGGATGGTCTAGGGCTCCCACAGCATAGTACATGATCTGATCTGCACAACAGCAAAGAGTATTTACATTTTACATTTTACAGCATTTTACTCTCACTGTAGTGAAGAAGTTAATCTCTGTATCCCTATTTTGAAAATTCACAGTTCACTTTATTAGGAAGCCACAGTATATTAAACAATATATATATGTTATATTATATTATGCTCTATTATGCCATATTATAATTATAGCTATTATATTATATTACATTATATGTGGCATCACATGTCCATATTTTGCCAATCTGTGTAATTTAATTGTATGTATTCATCTGTTAACAAAATATGATTCAATGTGAATGAGGAAATAAAAAACAGGATTGGAATTTGTGGGTATTGATGTAGACTTAATTCTAATTCTGAAAGTTTTGCATAATCTTTCAAACTTTTTTGTATCAAATGGAATCACACTCAAGTTCACAGTACTTTAGAGTATAATGGTGCAACTGTATATATGTGCATATATCAGGGAAATAGAAATTGCTGTGATGGGAATACTTAGAAGATGAATAAATTGAGCCAGTTATAAACTCTTTTTAAAGAAAAAAAAAACAAAACCAAAAACAAACCAAAACCAGAAGAAAACCCTAACTAACTTCACTCCTTAACAGTGTATTTCATGCTAAATGTTAGTTCTTATACAATATTAATACAGAAAGCTGTTTTTACTGTTTATACCCTAAATCAGCTGTGAGTATGCAATATGATGGCATTACTATTGTGCAGCTAGTGCAGACAGCAACGGTTCTTTATGGCCTTACTTACATGTGTTGAAGTGATCAGGTTTGAAAGAAACTGGAACAGAAGCAAGCTTGTCTTCTTTTTGTCCCACCTTGCCTATTCATGCTTGACATTTTTGTTATTTGCGCTCTCCACACCCTTTTGCAGCTCATCTGCTCCCAGTACTCTTTATCTTTTTTTTGTTTGCCATTCATCCCTCTTGTATATTTTGCAGGACATCCAGCCTTTTTGCAGTTCCTTGTGCTTATTTTGCCCTTGCCTAGAAACTTTTTTTTATACTTGTATGCCTCCTATGTGCTATACACAACTTACTTCTCTCTTATTGGTCACATAGATCACATACTTACAGAAAAAAGCTTATGCATTGTGTCTGGCATGCCATCACAGTATTACAAAATGCTCGTATACTTTCATTGGTTACATTATTTCAGTATGGTTATATTTGAGTTTAAGGAAAGCTAATATTAATTATATAGTGATTAATGCACTTTAATATACAGGCATCACAGGCTTCTGCTTTGACTACAGTGATTTAATATCTTAAGTTACTTAAAACATAATATCATATGCCTATTTCTAGGAGGAATAGTGCACGCAAGAAAACATTAGTGACTTTATAATCTTACACAAAGTGCAGTTATAAGCATGAAGTCAATGAAAACAATACAGAAATAGCTAGAGAAGGTATGCATGAGGCATACAAATTAGGATTAATGTTGTGAAAACTCTTGGTGAAGTAATGCTTTTTTCTGAGAGTAATCTCTTCCAACCTGAATCAAATGAGGTGTTTTTTCTTGTTTGCTGTTGTGGATATCTAGAGAAACAAAAATAAGTTTTACCTAACAAGTTTCCACACTTGTATTGATTTCTTGCAACAGTGTAAGTAAAATTTTACTGTGAAGTGTATCATGTGTGTGTGAATATTCTTTCTTTAACATTTGCAAAATTAGAAAGGAAAATAGAAAGGATGACTTCGTATTGGAGGAACGATATGGAAATTCAGTATTAAAAAGTCAGAATCCTCAAATCCTTATTTGTTTCTTTACAGAGAGGTGTCTGAGGGTAGCAATGAGATGAGACTGGACTTTAGCCTGAATAGTTTCCTGACAAAATGGAGTTTTTGGGGGGCTTTGTCCACACTAACTTTTATATTATTGTAACTCAGAGCCATGATTCTAATCTATGAGATCTTGCTTAAGACTGGCAAGAGAAATTGTATGTCATAGTTATAAATCTCTGGAAACCAAATTAACTAGGTTAACTGAAACTTTGCCTTAACTTTTTATTAAGAAAAAATATGTTAATTGCTGGAATAAATAAATAATATATGGCTTTCCAGAGCATATTGTGACTGAAACTAAAACATTGACATCCAAAAGATGTCAAATTAAATACATTATTCCTTTACGCCTTTAAAATAAAGCCTCTCCAATGTTATAACTGCTAAAAACCAGGTACATAAAATATTAACTTCAAGCTAGATGTATTCATCAAATTCAAAAGTGTAAGAAGAGAGGGGGCACATGAAAGACCTTTTAAAACACCTGGGAACATCTCTGGAGAAAAGGAGCGGCTGAAAAGCTGAAGAATCTTCAAAACAGATGCTTTAAAAACCACCAAAAAAATCTCACAAGGAACATCACTTTCACAGAATTACTTTTCTTTAAGGTACACAAGGCTGTCCAGTTTAATTTCCTAAGCATTTAGGTGATGGTCTTGTACTTGTCTTTGATAGGGTTGACCTCCTTAGACTCTGAAAATAAGCTTATAATAGAATGGTTTGCAATAAAATGAAAAACCAAAGTAATCTTCAAGCATTTGTTGCTGGATAGATGTTACTGATCTGGGAAGACAGATTAAATTTATAATTTAATATTTTTCTTTAACCTGCGATAAAATAATTTCTTATGCTTACAGTTAATTTGTTTAAGCAGGCATGCCATGTATGGGCACAAGGGAGAGAGGGATTTTTTGCAGACATGCCAGATGGTTGGATGCTATTAGAAACTGAGTAGGTATATATTAAATAAATGGCTGCAAAGACACACCATGGTTCACATTTTTAAGGATATTTTGTTTACAGACATTCGTTTGAAAGACCTTTATACCCTCTATTGCATTCATATAAACTAAAAGATTATTTCACATTAATATTTAAAACAAGCAAATTACCTACTTTACACACCATTTACAGTAAGAACCTCTGCTCGACACATCAGATGGCAGTTACAAAAAAGAGGTCACTTCTTTGAAACTGCACCCTGTAGGCTCCTGATTCTCATTTAATTGATCTCCTTGTTTTCTGTGTTGGAATTTTCTGCTTCAGAGATCATGCCTCCTTCTTCTGTTGACAAGTCCAAATTCTTACGTTGCTCTCCAAAATACTTCATTTCAGCATAATATAGAAATATTCCTACTTGGATATGCTTTATTAGCAATTTATGCCTACTTTCCTATACAGCTAACAAAGAAAATGTTACCCTTTTTAATACTCTCCAGTTATACCTAGATCTAGAAGTAATGACAAGAATCAAGGCTGAAGTGAGCAGCCTTTATTAGTGGTAAAAAGAAGCAAAGGGATACATGTGTCTGATGTCATGTTTAGCATATTTGTTGTAATAAGCAAATGTGCTTCTGTCTTCATCATGCACTTCTCATGAAAGGCCTTCTCCGTATGGGAAAGCTCACCTCTCACAGGCTGCCTGTGATCAAGATTGCTAAGGGAGCTGTAGTAGAGCAGTAGTGCACGTATTCAAATCCTTTATCAGTTTTTAGGGAAGAAAAAAAAAAAAAAAGCACAGTACTTCCAAGTAACAAAATGATAGAAGAAAGTTATAGTTCCTCCAGAATGCAAACCAGTATGTTACCAAGTACTCAAGACAGCTCATATTTAAAAGGAAAAAAAAAAAAAAAGAGCCAAAACACCCTGTCAGGTGTGATTTTAAGGATTTCAAAAACTTTGTCTTTCACCTCTCTACCTCTAAGATTGGGCTAGCACAGTTTAATCCTACAAGAATCAGTGGAAAATGAAAATCATACTGTTATGCTTTGGAATCTTTACAATCATCTACAATAACATTTCTGTTCCTAATATTGTTGCAGTTTTAGGACAAATATCCAGGGAATCTTCAAATGTTCTGATAGCTATAGTTCATACCATGGGAAAAAGTTGTGGATCTTATTCCTTGCATAGATATTATTCCTAAAAAAGGATCATTTCATGTCCTTTGCAATACTTGTGCAATTAGATGACCATGATATATTTTAATAAATACATAATGTATTTCTGTGGAGATATAGATATATATCTGTGGTATGTATACACACACACACATACATAAATAATTCATTGGAACTATGAGACCCAATAGAAATTATTAAAAATTCAAATACTGAAACTTATGCAAATATTAAATATCTCATAGGATCTTATTTAATGAGGGTATAAATAGGTATATAGTATTATTTAACTGTTTTAAAATTTATTTACACTCTATTTTGCCAATTAGTTTAATTTTATCCACTTAAGCTATTATTTCACAACAAAATAGCAAATATATGACCAAATTATTTAACACATTTTTTTTTTCCAATTGAAAATATAAGTAAAATAAAGCCCTTTATTAACATCTGATAGTCAATCTCTGAGAGACTGAGACACCTACTTTTTGTGTATTAAAAAGAGTACAGACTTGCAAAATTCTGATTAGTGAGATTTTCCTATATAGTACACGCATTTAGGCATGTGAGTGTATAAATTTCCTGAAACTGGGAAGCTAGCCATTGAAAGTTAATTCCACTTTTTCTGTTTAGGCTGATGTATTGCTTTAAACACTTCGACAAACTGCATAATGAAGGATTTAGTCTCAGTTCAGTAATGAATGTCATGATCCCAAAAACAAATGTGGTAAAACAGTTTAGAGCAGTGATATAGGGATTGTTGATTTTTTTATATAGACTACACACAGAGTGTAGCCTGTTTAAGGCTCTCTGTATCTGGCTGAGATGCAGTATGCATGTCCTAGTACGATGACACCTGCTGTGACTTTGCATTATGTTTCAAAATAATAGGTTCTTCAAGAGGAGCGAATGCCTTATAATATAGTAATTGATTGCAAGCATCAATACAGCAGCTGCTTTTGTGCACTCAGGAATATCTTTATTTTAGGATTGTTGCTTTTTTAATAGCTTTATGCTTTTTTTTATAGCAGCTTCCATTATTCTTTAGTGGTATTATTTCAGAGGCCTCTGCTAACAGTAGGGGAGGAGCTATAAAAATGAACAGAAGGAACCATTTTTTTTTACTGACTGTGTCCTATTCAAGTTGTTAAATTTAACATCTACTTTCCTCTATAGATATAGATACCTGCCATTAGCTCAGCTCCAGTGGATGGACAGAAATTGCTTAATGGCAGAAAACTGCTTCTGTGATTTTCATTATGAACAATATAAAATACAATACATAATTAAAATCTAAAAGACATGTATATTAACTAAGAATGTACATCTTCAGTTGTAGCACTTAGCGAGCACTCAGGAGCCAGGAAAGAAGGGTCAGCACTTCTGTGAAATGCCTAAAGAACTGCTTGATCTAAGTTTCTTTCACATTATCCTAGAAACCTTGAATTTGTATTTAATGTCTTCAGCGGCTTAAAACAAGTAAACATAGACACACTCGTATGTGCATCATATTACTGAGTTCAAAACTTTCTTATATTACAATATGGGCTCTTCTGAAATGTTTTATGAACTCATTGAATTATTATCTAATCATCTCGATCATTAAAACATACATTCTCATGAGGAGAAAATATTTTTAATCTTCATTTCACACCTCTTACTGCTTAACTGTTTTAAACAATTTTAGCACCTTTTATTGTATAAGAGCTTTTAAAAAGCTTTTCTGAGAGTGAAATTTACCAAATGTGTATGAGATCAGTTTTGAAACAGTCCATTTTGTTTCCCTCATACCTTAGGTAATAGCCTTACAAGGTACAGGGAGAATTAACCATTACAGAAAAATAAAAACAAAAATACCCATCCAGTCATCATGGGAAGGGATTAAATTCTCAATTTACTGAGTTAGACATACACTGTAATGCCATCCTCTCCAGAATTAAAGTCCTTTACTCAGTGGCAACAATTTCAGATGGGTCATTTCACATAAATAAAAGAACAAATAGGCTTTTGAGTAGGGAGCAAATAGGAGGCAATAGGACTTTTACTTCAGCCTATTTTTTTAAAGGAAGCCCAGGGCACTACTGCTTTATTTATGAGAAGTTTTATCCGATGAGGGACATCAGAAGAGGAAGAGGTGTGTTTCCTAGGCAAGGGAGATTATTGCACTCGCAATGATTCCTACAGTTTATGCTCTCACATCACATGGAACGGCCATGGCTAGAGGGTTGAGCAGCCTCACCCCATCTTCCCTTATTCAAACTCCACTGGGAAATTTCTGGAATCTAATGAGGTTTGGGTGTTTACTACATGCCAAGCTGAAGTGCCTAGGGCAGGACGGAAGCACTTCTAGGCAAATTCAAAACAGGAGCTTAAGGTGCTATAAAAATTTGATACAGAAATTTCAGCTTCCTACAATATCTAAAGGTATGCAAAATATCCAGGTGTCCCCTGCGGAGGGAAGTTTTAAAGATTGATGTTTTGAGTTGAGGCACAGTTTTCCAAAATTGTATTTAAATGCATTTCTTGTCTGTCCACTGTCCTTCATAGTTCATTTCTGCAGCTTTACTATTCTACCTGTGAAGCACAGGACATCTAAATTCCTTTCCCCCTTAGTGGATGGATGATTCAAGAAAGACAAGAAGAAGGAAGTGCATGAGACTACTTTCCATTGTCCCTCACCTTGAAACTGGACAAACCCTTAATACATGTAAGGAGAAGAAAAAAAATGTTCTCACTAACAATATTATAAAGAAGAAAATAAATCTTGTCTGCGAAGCTACAAAGTGTTCTGCAGGGTAACAGAACATATAAATGCATAATTACAGGGTAGGATTTAAACAGATTCATAGTTTTCTACCCATATTCTGAGTCTGCTTGATATAAGCTAATTTTTGGTAAGAAGGTATATAGCTGTTCTAGTATGGCCAAGCTAATATGCCATTTCTCTTAATACTGTGTGAATTGCTTGTGTCCTCCTTCTAAATGTATATAAAGTGAGCACAGCACTATGCTAACCCAAATATATGTCTTTCAGACTTCAACTAGTGTGGATCTAGCCAGCTTAAAACGCTCAAAGGATGTCATCTCTCTGTAGACACACGGTAGGAGGAGAAATTAAAGCACATAATTTCTTTTACTACCCTTGCTTGAATTGATATCATTTGAACAGGCCAGGACTTTTTTAGCAATTTAACATAAGATATGATTGTATGCTAATCTACATTATATGCTAATAACATATTCTATAGAAAGGTTAAAAATTTTCATAAGCTTTTATTTTAATTCCCAAATAGTCTGTTACATTGTCAAATGTAGTGAGTGAGATTATATAAAAAAGGAAATGTTTTCTTGCAGTTAGGGGGAAAAAAAAAATCTTTTGAGCAATCTCACTTTTATGTGCGTTGGGATTTCTGAACTCCAGGGTCCATAACTCTGGGATAGTCAGATCTTCTGAGGAACCCTTGGGGAAACCTGAGTAATCTTTAGAAACCAAGATTCAGCATTCCTAGCCAACCAGGGCTAGTTGGGCATCTGGCACATGGCTCCTCCCTGTTGTGAAGTTGTACACTGACAAAAATTGGCAGTCTTGAAATGGCTTTAAAAGATTAATGTCCCTGAAAAGATTTTGTTACTACAGATCCTGAATCAATGTTCAGTGAAACTGATATTTTTGTCAGTTTCATGATGTGTAGACAGCTGTGATAGAAAATATTTTTATATATAATCTTTTATTTAAAATATAGAAGCACTAAGAAAAACTGTATGTATAGAAGTAATGTCACATATTGAAATGTATATACATATCTAGTACTACATATATGTGTACTTCACAGCTGAAATTTGGAAACCTTGTATTTTGATCAGCTCTCCTCAGAAGGTTATGATCTACTTGCACTTTTGCAAAAACTCTCATATATGACTTTTAGCAAGTCATTTATTTTTCTACTTAATTTACAATAGAGACGAAACGGCTTCTATTTTTCCTTTGTACTCAGTTTACATTGTACAGGCTGTGCAGTAGGTCTTTCAGGTATCTGCACAATAAGTCCTATAGGGCAACAAGGCCTTAGTCTCAGCAGGAACACCTAGGCATTAGTATGATAAAATACTGATAATAACACATATTCCTTCAATGAAATATTTTCAAAGCATAGAACTTAAGAAACATGAAAAATAACAGAATGCATTGATGAAGCAGCTAGAGTCAGGGAAATATTTAAGACTAAAAGAGCTGTTATGAGTAATTTTGTATTGAATGTTTCCCATCTCTCACATCTGTCTTTATTAGTTGTTTAAGACATAAATTTATAATGAGAATGCTATTTAACTGAAAATTATTTGTTCTGTATTAACAGAGATCTGCCATTAACAGCCACCTACTCCTCCATGACAGCTTCAAGAACATCTGGCAAACTTTGGCTTTTCAGGAATGTTTTATTTTGTAGTGTCTTCCAAACGAATTTAATTTCTATCAAAAGCTGTTGCTGCTGTATGTATTTGAATATTAAGTGATGTGCTTTAGGTAGATTAAGCAAATGAAACACAACAAAAATAATTTACAATGATGCTTAATCAATAATGATAAGATTTAAAGGCTGTATAAGCCATTAAGCAATTGTTATTGTTCAATTGTCTACTGAAAATTAGGTGAGTTAGAGGTATGCATGCAAAATAATGCAAGGAAACATGGCTAGAGAGGATTTCTTAATTTGTTTGGGGGTTTTTTGGGGCATCTTAATTTATTTAAGAAACTTTTTCATTATTAAATTGACTGATGCTTTGGTACTCAGTTTTGCAAGACACTTAAAAATCTCAGTTGTCCTAGGTGTTTTCAGATGCTCAAGTTATGCAAAATCTGACAGGATGAGGTTCCTAATTATTAAAAGATTATGTTGATTATTTCAATAGCAAATAACAACTAATGAAGAATTATTAATTCTCAGAGCTCTGTAGAGAAAAATAATTTTGTTTAGAAAATCTCAGTATGCTTTTAAATAATAATAGATGAGAGGCTTAAGATAATTTAAGCTGAACAAGTAACATTTCCTAGGGGGTACTGTTGTGTCTATATTATCATTGCACAGGTATCATAAACATTTCTAAAGTCTTTTGTACTTTCCTACTGAGACCAATATTGAAGTTCCTTTGCCTTCAATAAGACCAGACTTAGCACTACAGAATCCTTTTGAAAATTCCATTCTGTAGGTCGGCAGTCTCCCAGATTTTCTAATGCAAAAATTTCTGTTAATGTCATCTTGACTTTCCAGATGCAAAAGAACAATACAAAGAAAATCCACAGCAAAATTATTTGGTACATTTCAAAGACACAAAAACAATTAACATGAATTAAAAAGACTTGTTTTCTACCATCCACTGCACATTTTTAATGGATATTGGGCCTGAATTTGCTTTGTTGGAAGTCAGTGAGTTTTCCTTTTCTGGCAGTGGAAATAGGAGAAAGTCATTAGCTAAGTACAGTGAGAATCAAGAATGATCAGGAATAGAATGGCTGAATTTTGAAATAAGCATAGCATTTTCAAGAGTCCATCTTAGCAATAATGGAAATAGCAAGACATTGATTTTTATTTTTTTATGCTTCATTTCCTAAGCTGAAGAATAAACTTCTTTCCTTCTGACAAAGGCCAACTGCAATGTAAGAACAAATGAAACCACATTTTAAAGCAAACTGACAAAGAAGTTAAAAATTACCAAGATTTTTTAAGTCATTATTACTTTTCTTCTGACTTCTGACATTAAACCATTAATTGTTTCAGGTTCTGACTATCAATTAGTATTTAGACAGTTTCTATCATTATTAATTATCAACCATGCATGGGAGTCTCTAATTGTTATTAGAATTAAAATTCAAAATAATTAACATTAAAAGAATTAAGAAAATAGTATGATAGTGCAATACTACATACCACTTATATGACACAGCATTGTCAGGTATTTAAGATACAAATTACTATCTATCAGAGCTTTTAAATTATTCCTCTCCTAATGGGAAACTCATTGAATCCATTAAGTCTGGTGGTTAAAATTTAGGGTTACAGAAATCTAGGAATCAAAGGGTTCCCCTAGATCTCAAAGCCCTGCTCCTAGCATGTGCTGGTCTTTCCTAACCTTCCAGGCAAATTCTACTTCTGACCTGTAATTCCATCTTCCTCCTCCATCCACCTCTCCAGAGCACAGGACCCACACTTTATCTTTAGGTCTGTACTGGTTTTGGCTGGGACAGAGTGAAATTTCTTCGTAATAGCTTGTATGGGGCTACATTTTGGATTTGTGCTGGAAACGGTGTTGATAATACAATGTTGGTTTAGTTTTTGCTCCTCAGGAGTTTTTGCTCCTCACCCCACCCCACCAGAGAGAAGGCTGGGGGTGCACAAGAGAGCTGGGAGGGGACACAGCCGGGACAGCTGACCCCAACTGACCAAAGGGGTATCCCACACCATATGACATCATGCTCAGCAATAAAAGCTGGGAGAAGGAGGAGGAAGGGGTGGGGGGGGGGTGGTGTTTGGAGTTATGGCATTGTCTTCCCAAGTAACAATTATGTGTGATAGAGCCCCGCTTTCCTGGAGATGGCTGAACACCTACCTGCCGATGGGTAATAGTGACTGAATTCCTTATTTTGTTTTGCTTGTGCATGCTGCTTTTGCCTTACTTATTAAACAGTCTTTATCTCAACCCATGAGTTTTCTCACTTTCACCCTTCTGATTCTCCCCGATCTTGCTGTGGGGGAGCGAGGAAGCGGCTGTGTGGTGCTCAGCGGCTGTGTGGTGCTCAGCTGCCTACCACAGTTACACCACAACAAGGTCCCACTTCTCTTTCCAGTATGCCCACAACAGTCTTCTCCTCCAACTCCCAGAGCATGGAGTGCTTCCCCACTTCACTCTGAATGTGGGATTCTTCACTTTCTTCTGCTTTTTCTCAGGAATAAGAACTACAAATTTTCATAGGATCCCTTCCTCAATGCAGCCA